>NC_056735.1:493419362-493554362 GCF_019279795.1 Protopterus annectens | reverse complement strand
AGACCTCTCCTGTTTGGTATCTACTTTTCTGAAGTAAAAGCCAATACCAAAGAACTCTGGCAGACATATTTGGCAGATGACTGCAAGCTAGGAGCAGTCATTGAATCCCCATGTTCCAAATAAATAGCCAATGCTAAAATTAAGGACTGAAACTTAAGTGCCAAAAAATACAGTATTGCATCCTTTGAGAAGTCATCTACTCCAGGAAACTATCACATTGACAATACACCCCTAAGACTTGACCCAGTTGTTTGAGATTTGGCAACGTTGACCAACATATGTGTATTGTTATAAGAAAGTCCTTCTATATTGCACAGATTATAAACAAAAGGACTGTGTCTAGATATAGGGATGTCACTGTCTGCCTTTACTCAGCCCTGTTTAGGCCATTCATTGAATATAATGTCCCCTTTGGCATGTGTCTGTCCGGACACATGCAACAACTGGAACACCCTTAGAGATACCTTACTAAAAAGATACAAGGCCTGAACAACATGTCCTATGTGGACTAACTCAAAGCTCTGGCACCATACTTGGTATTCTCTAGACTGCTAAGAGGTGACCTGTGTGTGGCATACAAGACATCCTCCATCCTATTACTGATGGATTTACTGCACGTCAGCAAGTCAAATGACATCAGAAATAGTCAGTATAGGTATCTAACCCTCTTCTGCGATATCAACAGAGCAGTCTGGAGGGACAGGTATATCTCACAGAGGATACCTTTGCTATGGAACAGATGACCCATCCACAAAGTTCATCGCTGTCCATACTCCAGTGCAACTTAGATCTATGGATAAACAAGATTTACCCCAAGAATGCCTCCTGTACAGCTGATGGACAGAGGCAATTCCTAAATGCATAGGTCCCCTCAAATTATCTGTGGTATGATCCTATTTATTCTGATTATGGGTAATATATAATTAATGGCAATGGGATGGGTAAGGCCAGTCTATAACCAAATGCAAAAGGTTATTTCTTGCACAAAAATGGAAATTGGCTAGGCTTAAAGTGGCCTGCAAGGGCAGCTAGCCAAGTACTTACCTATGAACTTATGAACCTATAGTTCAAATCTTTTGTCAACACACTTTTTTTTATTACATTTTCTTTTCTCTGTCTCTCTAAACTATTAAGTTGACCTTCTGTATAAATGCAGAAGATATTGTTGTATGCTGGAAGTGGAGATTGCTGAGGTTCCAGCACATTTGGACCCACATCAACCCCAGCAGTACTGGAGTAAGTAGGAGATAAGCTGATATACACATCATGAATGTGGGGCACTGGGAACCAGGCCAGTAAAATGAATAAATAAATAAATAAATAAATAAAATATACTGCTGTATTCAAGTATATGTGTGGTGTATACTTTGTATAATACAGACACCTATTATTCTTTGTTGTAAAGTATTTAATTATAAATTCTAAAACATCTCTTTTATGGCTCTATGGTGTATTGGCTATATATGTCTACTAAATAAAATGTAGGAGGCATTGGATTCCAAAATCTGTATATTTTGTGATTGCATTCAGTGAAACAGATGCAAGGAATACAGATATTTTAATGTTTGGGTTACCAAGAAACATAGTACTTCACGTACCTGTGATAAATTCTAACCCAGTATTGTGAGTCCATATCCCGAGTGATTATAGAACAAGTCAATGTTCATCATATATAATATTCTTTTTTTGGAGGGGGGCATAATTTTGCACTTATGCTTCATCCTGTCAGTCTGACTCTACCTGTGGACTATGCTGAATTTATGACCAGGGCTGATGTGAATCCTTAGAGTGTCTAGAGGAGTTTTACTTAAATGCCTACCTCTAGTTTCCCTCCTCCCTTTTGCTTATGTGGTTGCATCGTGATAGTAGCAGTGCAATGAGAACATGCAACATCTTGCCTCAGTGGAAGGCTCAGCTAAATTCCAAACTTGTCACCCTCTTAGACTATGTCCTTCCTTGCCCATTCCCCAGCCTACACTAGGGATGGCATGAGGAGTGCCCACACATCCATGGCACCCACGGGTTGGGCATATCCCCATCCCACCCCACCATTCCTTCAATCACTTGAACCTCTTATTAAACATGGGGTGGCTGACTGAGGTGTATTCAGGGCTCTATCCTTCTATGACACTAGAGCAGGTATCATTTACAGTATCCATATCTATTATATGATTGTTTGAGTAGGTTCTGTCACTACAGATGTTTACAAAACATTTATTAAATATATTTGCTGTCATGTTTGAGTCCTATAAACTAATGTGTTATTAATGTGTATTTTGTATCTGTAATTTTTTTGTCATTTGGTGTATCTTCACTTAACTCACTTCAAATTATTTTTTCTGTCCTGAATTTTCATTTCAGTTTCATGTGGGTAGGATACATCTTGAATTTCTTAAATATTTTTTTTTCTTTTTCCTGTACAGTTTATTTCAGTCTGTATTCCACCAAATGGTAATTTTACTTTAAATTTGTTGGATCTTTGAGTAACAATTAATTTGATACTCTTAGTAAGCACATTTTGTAAATATAATAACAAGTCTTTTTCTCATGTAATAAGTAATGTCCTGACTGAGTCACTGTTGCAGGATTCTTAACAAATGAATTGTAGCTCACTGGCATTCAGCTGGTGTTCTAAAGGTTTACCTTTCTAGGATGTATGTCTGGATGATTACCTCAGCTCATAGGCATTGGGGTATAAAGTAGGACATCTATATAAGATCTTCATGCTATCTTGCCACAAGCCAGAATGTAGGTCATTGCACCCAACGGACTGCAGTTGTTTGAATGCTCGGTATTATTGGATCAGTTAAGTGCCCATTTAGGGATCATCATTCCCTCTAAACTGTTTTGCAAATTGTAGTTAGATTTCAGCTATGAGGTTGAAGTGTGAGTGCCGTAGACAATTTCCTTGCAAAGACTTGCACAATAAGTGCCTCTTCTGTCTAGTACATGAACATAACTATAAATCCTGCCCCAGCTGTCAATCATTTGTTCTTTCCTAAAACTCTGTGGTTTAGGCTATCCACACTTCCCCCACCCTTTTCAGGAAAGGGTTTTTAAACCATTATCTAACTTGCCCACGGAAGGAGTGTCAGTGGAAACTTATCCAGGCTGAACACCTTTCTGAGAGTTCCCTCCTTCAGTATGCTGTCCTTACAAATTATTCTATGCTTCCTACTTCCTCAAGCTTTTCTGGTATTCTTAGGTTCATAGGTAGGTACTAGACTATCGGCCCTAGGGCCTATACAAGCCAAGCCAAAAAGGTACCTTGGCTTTTGCCACGCAAGAAAATTATTTTACTGTGCCGCTGTTGAGCAGAGCCACAGAGGTGATCCCCGGGTTGAATTTCCTATTTCCCATCCAGTCATCAAAATTTACCTGAAGAGTGCTAATGAGGAGCTTTGTTTGATATAGATAGGTAGTTTGTTCCAGAGTATGGGAAGTCTCTGGGACAGGAATCTATCCCGACAGCATGTTCTGTTTATTGTGGTGACAAGGTTTAGGTCCCTTGAGCATGTAGCTCGGAGGGATTGGGATTTCTTTAAGTGGAGCATGTCCAACAGCTCTGGGTTTGACATAGCTTTGTATGTTAGGCAGTGATCGCCTCTGAGTAGCTGATATATGACAGAGTATAGCTGGAGTTTTTTGAGACAGTTTGTGTAGGGCATCTGTTTGAGGCTGGTAATCCTCTTTGTGAGGTATTTCTGTGGCCTTTCCAGTTGTTGTAGATGTCTTGTGAGGTACATACCAAAAGGGGAGTTGTAGTCTATAATGGGTCAAATGAGTGATGAGTAGAGGGGAACAGTGACCTCTTTTTTCCTGGATGAGAAGCCTTTTGTGATGAGGTGTGTCATATAGAAGGATTTCCTGACTACTGTGCCGATGTGATTATCAAAGGAGAGACTACTGTCCACCTGTGTCCCAAGGTCTCATCACACTTTAAGTGTTAAGTAGACTACGACCTATTTGGTAGCTTATGAGTACAGAATTTTTACTAAAGGGGATGACAATGCACTTTTTGACATTGAGCTTGAGGCCATGGCTTTGACACCAGGCATCTGTCTCAGTGAGGCTCTTTTGTAGGCTGTCCACATCGTTAGGAGTTTCAATTATGGCTCCTCGTTTGCAGTCATCTGCAAACTTTGTTAGCCAAAGACCTTTTGTGTTAGCCTTTACTTCAGAAAAGTAGATACCAAACAGGAGAGGACCCAGGACTAAACCCTGTGGTACTCCACTTGTTACTGGTCTGAAGTCTGATTTGGAGTCTGCTGCTTTCACAGTGTGGGTTCTGTCAGTGAGCCTTTGGCAACCCATCTTGTGACATAGGGATTTATACCTAGTTTAGTGAGTTTATCTATAATTCCAGAGTGGGGGATGGTGTCAAAAGCCTTGGCGAGATCGAGATAGGCTGTGTGAACCACCTTAACCTCATCTACGGCTTTGGTGACTGCTTCAAAGAAGTCAATCAGGTTTAAGAGACATGATCTGCCTTTTACAAACCCGAACTGGGTGGGGTCCAGAGTTTGGAGATTACCAATGTCTTTGTTTATAAGTTCCCTGATAATACATTCCATAGCCTTGCAGACCAGGCTTGTTAGGCTAATGGGGCAGTAGTTCCCTGGGTCCATGGTGGCTCCCCCTTTGTGGAGTGGGATAACCGTCGCTGTGCGCCATTCAGTGGGCATAAAGCCTGAGGTGAGGCTATGATTGAACATGGTGCTTAGGTGGGGTGCCAGTTCATTCTGTTTTTCATGTAGAATGAATTCTTCAATGTTGTCAGGTCCCATAGATGCTGTGTTCTTGGCTTTGGAGAGTGTGGTTTTTACCTGTGCAGCCGTGATTACAGGAACTTTGCATTCTTCCGATGTAGAGATGGGCCCATTATGGAGTGGGGGGGGGTAAAGTTAGCACTGAACATATCTGCCAGGATGTTGGCAAAATCAGTTGGTTCTGTATATTTAGTGCCATTGTGCTGTAACTCAGAGCAGATCTGAGTGTTGCCATTGAGATTCTTGACATAGCTATAGAATGCTTTGTGGTTGTCTTTAGAATAAGTGGTGATTTTGTTTTCATAACTAGCTTTGGAGGATTTTATGAGGGATCTCAGCTTCTTACTGAGGCTGACCAGGGAGTTCTTCCAATCATGGGATTTTACTCTTTTTTGCATCAGTTTCTTTCTTCTGTTGTAGAGTTTGTTTATGGCAGGGGATTACCAGATTGGCTTCCTTTTTTTGGAAGATAGCATCTTGGTTCTGTTAGGGATAGCATGATCCATGTACTCATGTAAGTGCTTTTAAAGTGCATTTGTGTAGGATTCAGCAGTCGTACCTCTGTTGTCCATCTGCATGGGTGTCGTGAAGTTTGCCACTTCTGTTTTAAGAAGCGTGAAGTTGGCTTTGGAGAAATATTTTACAGTGGTTTCCCTAATGGGGGGTGGGGGCAGGATGTGGATGTCTAGGCTGATTAGCATGTGGTCGGATCTGACCAACGAGGAATTGACCTCTGGTGTGGAACACCGGTCGCCCATGTTGGTAATGACCAGGTCTAGGATATTGCTGCCCCTGGTGGGGGTGTGGATAAGTTGATCCAAGGCATTGGAATTTATGAATTCCAGAAATTGTTGAGCAAAAGAGTTGGTACATGAGTAGTTTTCCCAGTTAATGGTGGGGTAGTTGAAATTGCCCATTATTAGGGTGTTGGGTTGTACCCTAATATTTTCCAGTGTATCAAGAAATGAGGAGTGGGAATCCTGGGGCATGGTGTGGGATCTGTAGCAAGTTACAGTTTGGATTGCGGTCTTGCCCAGAGTTAGTTGCACTTGGATAATCTCGGCTGCATTATGCTGAGCAACTAGTCTGGAGGTGTGGATATCCTTAATGAATATGGACATGCCTCCACCTTTAGTGTTTTGGTCCAGGTTAGGTGGCCAAAAGGTGTGGTATGAATTATAGCCTGGTAATGCAGGGGTGCTCTCTGGAGCCTTGAAGCAGGTCTCTGTCACTGCACAGATGTTGATGTTCTCCATTTTAAGGAGTGCCTTGAGTGAATGCATTTTAAAGTTTAGACTTCTAGCACTGAGTAGCATTACCCTCGGGTTTTGCTTGCTTGTACCTGTTACGGTGGTGAATTTGTCATTTGAACCTTGCCTAAAAAAGGCACTATATGGGTGGCAAGAGCCTTAGCCAGTATCCAGAATCCCAAGGGCGACAGGTGCAGGCCATCTCTGGCAAAGCATCATGGTCTGTCGATCATGTCATCCCAGGCAGACAGATACTAGATCCCCTTTGATTGACACCAGAAGCTTAACCAATTGTTGAAGTCAGTCATTTTGTCCTTGTACTGTGGTATCATTCTGGGTGATGGCAGGATGCTACTCAGGGCTAGGGTCATACCTGCCTGGGCTACAAGATCGGAGAGTTCCTCCATGTCTCTTCATGTAGTCAGAGTGGTATGTATCAGGTCATTCACACCAGTATGGACAATGACAGAGTCATAGTTGTACTTGTGGTGAAGTGACCTGAGTGTGTGCATTATGCGGCGGATCCTGGCACCTGACAGGCAGCTGACAGTAACTTTCTCATAGTTTAGCCTGGTGAGTGGAACATCAGTGTGCCTGACGATAGAGTCATCTATGACTAGAGTGTTGGATACATTGTTATGCCTTATGGGCTGTGGAGTGGCACACTGAGTTTGTGGGCTATGTGTCATTTGGGTTGTGTTGGTGGGTGGAGGTTGCATGCTTTTCTGCTTTGGAGGTCTCTGTTGCTTGAGCAGATTTTTATTGAGAGCCTCCGCGAATGTAGGTGTATGTTTTGGTGGTATAGGTTTTGAGGGACTATGTGATGAGGGTGGTGTGGTGCAAGTGTTTACCTTCTCCTCTTGACTGTCTAGACCAGTCTTGGGTGAAGACAGCTTTGCTTCCAGTTTGGCTATATAAGTGCATCTCTGTCAGGTGTAGTGTTGGGTGGTAATAGGGGAGGGTTGTCTGTGTACATGAGGCAATTGCTGCATTGCCCCAAGATGCCCAAATTCATCAGGTAGACAGGAGAAAGCACCGGGAGCTGACCCTTAAACATGCCTGTATAGGTGCTTATTTATTAAGTACTAAAACTGTTTTCCTCTAGACAAGTGAGGAAAGTTGAGTGCTGTAGTAATTTGTAGCTTATTTAATGCGTACAATGAGTTCTGAACAAGTGCTGAGCTCAAAGAAACCGATTTGAGTGCAAAAACTAAAAAAACTGGCTAGTTCTATGTGAAAATTTGAAGAGCAGACTTTATGGCACCCGGAATAGTTTAACCCTAGCTAAGCGGCAATGCATAAAGTGTATATTTGTTTTTTTTTAATATAACAATAGCAAATGAGCAAACTGATCTAAACAAATTAACCAATAAAAAGCTAAAAACTGAGCCCTGTTCCAGCAGTCTTCAATCAGACAAGTTCTAACTGCACACTCCTGCCACTTGGGTGCAGGGGAACCTTCTCCAAAAAAAGGTGGTCTGGATTAGTGCTTAAGTTATACAAACAAAGCTGGATTCAGTAGGTCTGAATTAAGACTATGCTATAGCAAACAAGGCGTACCAAATTCAGAAAGAAACAGTTCAAATAAGCAGACACAATAAGCCTTTAACCAGAAACTCCCAGCTCAGAAGGGCAGACACTGCCCTCTCCTCCCACAAGAGTGCAGACCACTTTTTCTTATTGTAAAATAACTGGCCCAAAGCCCAAGTGCTTAAACCAGAACTAATACACTTTTAGAATAAAAGACACTAAGCCTTCAATCAGCGACTCCCAACTTAGAAGGATGTAAGCTACCTGTCCTGCCACAACAGTGCAGACCACAAACCTTCTTAATGTGAAACAACTGGTCTGAAGTCCAAGTGCTTCAACCAAAGGCTTAGAATAACAGTTACAATTTAATCAGGCTACTAACAAGCAGTAATAAATGCAGCAGAATAAATGCAGTAAAGTAGGAAGAAACACAAATATAGTAAAAACAGATGAATTGAGTGCAATTTTTTTATATAACAATAGAAAATGAGCAAACTGATTTAAACAAATTACCCAATTAACCAGTAAAAAAGTTCAAAACTGAGCCCTGTTCCAGTGGTCTTCAATCAGACAAGTTCTAACTGCACACTCCTGCCACTAGGGTGCAGGAGAACCTTCTCCAAAAAGATGGCCTGGATTAGTGCTCAAGTTATACAAATTAAGCTAGAGTCAGCATGCCTGATTCTAGTCTATGCTGCAGCAAACAAGGCGCACCAGTTTCAGAAAGAAACAGTTCAAATAAGCAGGCACAATAAACCTTTAACCATAAGTTCCCAACTCAGAAGGGCAGAATCTAACCTGTCCTCCCACAAGAGTGCAGATCACAAACCTTCTTAATGTAAAATAACTGTCCTGAAGCCCAAGTGCTTAAACCAGAGCTGATACACTTTTAGAATAACAGACACTGAGCCTTAGGTTCATAGGTTGGTAATAGGCTATCGGCCCTAGGGCCTATACAATCCTAGCCATAACAATTTTCTGGATATTTCTTCCCACAATATTTACTTCCCTGGACCCCTCTCTAGCAGGGCGACTGACATGATCCCCGGGGTGAATTTCCTATCTCCCATCCAATTGTCAGGGTTCCTTTTGAAGAGTACCAAGGAGGTGCTCTGCTTGACATGTATGGGCAGTCTTCTAGAGTATGGGGAGTCTATGGGTCAGGAACCTATCCCCTCCCGCATGTTCTTTTCATTGTGATGGCAAGGTTTAGATCCCTGGAGCATGTGGCTCTGAGGGATTGGGATTTGTTTAAGTGGAGCATGTCCAACAGCCCAGGGTTTGACATGGCCTTGCTTGTTAAGCAGAGATCACCTCTGAGTAGACTATATGCCACAGAGTATTGCTGAAGGTTTTTTAGATGGTCAGCATAGGGCATCTGCTTTAGGCCTGTGATTCTTTTAGTGAGGTATTTCTGCGGCCTTTCCAGCTGTTGCAGATGTCTTGTGAGGTACATACCAAACAGGGCGTTGTACTCTATAATGGGTCTAATGAGGGATGAGTACAGTGGGACAATTACCTCCTTTTTCTGGATGAAAAGCCCTTAGTGATGAGGTGTTCCACATAGAAGGATTTCCTGAGTGCTGTGGTGATGTGGTTATTGAAGGTGAGACCACTGTCCACCTGTGTCACTAAGTCTCTCATCACACTTTCAGTGTTTAGTGTACTGCCACCTATGTGCTAATTCATGGGTACATGTTTTTTCCCAAAGGGGATAGCTATACATTTCTTGGCATTAAGCTTGAGCCCATGGCTCTGGTACCAAGCATCTGTTTCTGTAAGGCCCTTTTGTAGAGTATCCACATAATTTGGGGATTCAATAATGGCTCCTAGTTTGCAGTCATCTGCGAACTTTGTTAGCCAGAGTCCATTAGTGTTGGCCTGTACTTCAGAGAAGTAGATGCCAAACAGGAGTGGTTGGTCCCAAGACTGAACCCTGAGGTACTCCACTTGTCACTTGTCTGGAGCTGGATTTGGAGTCAGCTACTTTTACAGTCTGTGTTCTGTCAGTAAGCCTGTTGGCAACCCATCAAGTGACGTAGGGATTTATGCCCAGCTTAGTAAGTTTATCTATGATTCCAGAATGGGATAGTGCCGATGGCCTTGGCGAGGTCCAAATAGGCTGTGTGGACGCCTCACCCTCATCCACAGCACTGGTGACTGACTCGAAGAAGTCATTCAGGTTCAGGAGACAAGATTGTCCCTTTATGAACCCAAACTGGGTGGGGTTCAGTGCTTGAAGGTTGCCAATGTCTTTATTTATAAGTTCCATGATAATGCGTTCAATGCCCTTGCAGATGAGGCCAAGTGCTTAAACCGAAAGGCTTAGAATAACAGTTACAATTTAATCAGGCTACTACCAAGCAGTAATAAATGCAGCAGAATAAATACAACTGAGTACTTTTAAGAGGAGGCAAGAGCAAAATTAAGTGCATTTTTTTAGTAAAGTGCAAGGAGAGAGAAAGGAAGAGGGGCAGAAGAAAAATTCAAGGTTAAGAACCTAAGTGGGTTGGCCATCTCAAATGTTCTCTCTGTATTAAGTAGAGTGAAAACCAAACTGGGAAGGGTGTCCCAGATCAAATTTATGGTAGGGGCGGGCAACTGCAAAGCCAGCAACTCTACTTCTTAACCCTAATGAGTGCTTATGTTCATATTACCATCTGCCCTTCCTGCAGAAAATTTCTTTGTTTTTTACTGAGTTGTCACCTTTTCAATTCACTGCTTTGCACTTTGGTTTTCCTACACCTCCAAGGGTTTTCACATAGTTTCTGGCTCCAGTAGTGGCTTTTTGCTGCTGTCAGTGCATATATGTCTTCCCATCCAGGGACTCTCTTCAAAAGCACCTCCATTACACTGTGCAACTTTTGACTGTCTTGGGGTTCACCATCAATTACAAAAAACCCCACCTGATTTCCACCCAACAGCTAAACTTTCTGGGATGCTATCTGGACAGATCTACCATACATGCCTCTATTCCTCAGGAGAAGAACATCTCCCTAGCCACTGAGTTTTTTATGCTTTCCAGTGAGTATCATTGCTCAACCAGAGAAGCTGTCAGAGCCCTGGGACTCTCTGCTATCACCATTCCTATGCTGCCCCTCGGCAGACTACACATCAGGAAAAATACAGTTGTATCTGAAATCATTGTGGTCCCAACGCTCTCAATACCCTCATGTCTCCTCTTCCTTGCATCAAGAAGGAATTATTTTGGTGGAGCAACCAGGTTACACTCAACCCAGGTCTTCCATTCACTTCAGGCTCACACAACCAAGTCCTGTTTACAAGTGCTTCAGACAGCACATGGGGGGATTGGACAGGATACTACAGCGTCCAGGGATGAAGAACACATCAACTTAAAGGAAATAAGGGCACTTCTACAAGCCATACAGACTTTCTCACATCTTTGGAAACCAGTCACTCTTATGGTGCACATGGACAACACCATGGTTTATGTGGTACATAAACAATCAGGGAGGCACAAGATCCTATCCACTGTGCAAGGTAACACAGGAGGCCTGACACCTAGCCTCTCAGCTGTATCTTACATTTACAGGGATGGCTAGTCCCTCTCAGCAGAGTGTATTGGCAGATTGTCTAAACAGGGACTTGGAGAACACTCATGAATGTTCTTTGAACACAAAACTGTTCAAATCTATGCATTTCAGATGACCCCCCCCACCCAGATAGACCTCTTTGCTCATTTGCTCCTGCTTTTCTGCACAAGAAATCCATCACCACTAGCCTGGAGGATGGATGACTTCTCCTTTTAATGGGTAGGGAAGTTCCTTTATGCATACCCCCTCCACCTCTCCTCCCAGGTCTCCTTCTCAGGTCCAGAAGGAATCTCCAAAACTCCTGTTTCTGTCACCTTTCTGGCCAAGAAAATTACTGGAGAAAACCAGATCTAAGCATTCAACAGAAAGGGCAGCCCCTTCATCCTAGTTTGACCTCCCTCAGACTAACCCTTTGGATGATAGAATTGTAATTCCTACAAGAGACAACTTTTCTGAGGAGATTGTTTGAATCCTAAAAGAATCCAGGAAGCCTAACACCAAGAAGTCTTACACAGCCAAGTGGAAGACATTTTCCATCTGGTGTATTAAGTGCAAACTCCAACCTCAACTATCAGACACCCCAACAGTACTCCAATACTTGTGTGATGTATTATATTCAGGGTTGGGATACTCTTCCATTAAAGCCTACTTATCTGCCATTAATGCTTGCCTACCTTTGGAGTCCCTGTCATGTCCTGGACAAGGGGTAAGCTTTTCTTGAAGAGAGCTTTACACCTAATCCACTCAAGGAATCCTATCACCCCACTTGGGACCTTAACTTTGTTTTTGAAAAGCTCACTTTACCTCCCTTTTGAACCATCTGCTTTGGCTTTTTTAAAATTCTGCACTTGGAAAACAGTGCTACTGTTGGCCTTGACTTCAGCCCACAGAGTCTCAGAACTCCAAGCTGTATACCCTTCCTCATCTTTGTCAGTATTGCCAATGGATTCTGTTAAATTTTTGTAATTAATCAATGTTCATCATTTTATCACTGCTGTAGTAGCTTTAGCTATACGAGTTATATACTTCTAAACACATAACAGCCAGCCAGTTTCACAAAGCTCAAAGACACCTTCCACCTGATTAGACTTTTAGGATCTTGAGCAGAGTTCGAGAAAATCAGAGGTGTAAGCACCAAACTTTTCTGAAATTTCTTGCCACTGAAGAATGCTCCTCTTGCTGGCTTTAGAGGATCGATGGTTGACTAGAGTTTTTCTAATGCTGAGCAGATAAATTCCCCTTCATGGAAAAAAAAAAAACTTCTAGTGTTTGTTTTGTGCTTTGAATGTACTTTTCTTTGGACTATTACATGACTTTCTTTCATTACTTTTAATGTAAACTTGCTTTTTTATAATGTAACTGTATCTTTTGTGAGAAGTTTTATAAATTTTGGGTAGGGCCTGAACTAAGTGTATGTTATGCTTATCACTGTTTTTTTTTGGATGAAAACACTGCTTTCTAAATATATATATATATATATATATATATATATATATATATTTATCAATGTATGTATATATATATATATATATATATATATATATAAATGTATGTATATATATAAATTTATAAATGTATGTATAGAAATATATATACATTTATATACATATAAATAACACGCATGCACACACACCCATATATATATATATATATATATATATATATATATATATATATATATATATATATGGATCTACTTCATATGGTCGTCATTTCATAAAGTTGAAGACCATATGATCGACATTCGAACTGTCAGCCATTGGAAAACAAAAAAACACAACAAAAACTTACCTTCACACAGGTAGCACGGGGCTGCACTCCCTACACCTCCCAGAACTCAAATATACCAACTCCAAGATCGCACTACAGTGTGGAAGATGGAAATCTTTCCATTCCGCACTGTACAGAGATGCTAGTTCAGCATGGTCGACATTTCAAATGTTGATCTTATGGTCTCGGCCATATGGTCTTCGACATTCTGAAATGTCGACCATGTGAAGGGGGCCCATATATATATATATATATATATATATATATATATATATATATATATATATATGTATGCGCACCCAGATTTCAGGATTCTTACTCAGCGTTACCATGAAACAACATATCGGTTCCTCAGTTCTTCCTTCCTCTGGTCGCAAAAAGATGAACATTTCCAGACAGTTTTTTTTCCCTTCTGCAGGACAATATTTTGGCTCAGTTGCAGATGTGTGACTGCATTGGCCATTTCTGGTTCTTCAGACCACTTATCTTCCTTGGTTTCCTCTGGTATATCCCCTTCAGCCACTGTGGACTGGGGGTAGCAACATCCTCTGTGGATGATTTTTTGAACTTAGTTCAGGTTCTTACCTCTTCTCATTCTGGATTTACTGGTAAGAGAAAATTCTTTTTCTAAAGATTTCCACTGTGATGAACAGGGAAGTGATTGTTACAGAACAACTTCTGTTCTGTCTCCTCAGAAAACTGGTTCTGAGGAGACTATTTCTTTTGATTGTCCCTTGACAGACTTTTCTTTTTCTGAAGTAATGTGAGGATAACCCACTTCAATGAGAACATAATGACATTTCAGTTTCTATGAAAATTAATATGCTTTATTACAGATGGAATTTCCCTAATCTACTCCTATTCCTTCTGTTTTTCAGCTTTGAAGGATGTTTTTACTATAGCCTGCAGTATGTCTGACAGCCATCCTGCAGCCCCTAGGAAGACAGGTAGATCGTATAAAGTTTCTCAGTCTTACACAGCCTTATTTTCTAGTCCCAGATCGGACTCAGCAGTGATTTCCTTGGCAAAACCTTCTGTTTCTAAACATTTAGTAAATGCTAATCCTTCCACCCTGATAAGAATGGGAAAGCTTTTGATTGGTATTGGGAAACAGTATGTTTCTCTTTCACTCTTAATTTTAGGATTATAAATTGTCAAATTCACTAAAGTTTTGCTTGCTTTGAGAATATGAGGAACATTATTGCCAATTTTCCCTCTTCTGGGGGCAAATCTTGTGTGAATTCTGTTATTGCCTTTGTGTCGAATATAATTAAACATTCTTTGAAATGTGCTTATGACTCAGCTGATGCTTTTTCCACAGCAGTAGCTACTGGGTCTGTTATGAGAAGGTTTGCATGGTTACATTGTCAAAATTTGACTTTGGATATTAAGGCTGAGATTTTAAATTCTCCCCCTGATAAGGGAGGTTGTTTTTGGATTGTCAGTTGCTGATGTCCTGAAACAAAGTATAATGAAAGAGGAAAACTGATTCAAGGACTGACTCAGATTTTCACCCTTCCAGCTTCATGTTTGTTAAACGTTTCATCCATAACTCAGAATCTTTTATATGAAAAGTCAAATAAGCAGACTCAGCTCACTTCTGACAAACAGACATTTAAGAAACAATAGCAAGGATGCTTCAAAAAGAAGGTAGACCCTCCCAAAAACCAGGACAGTGCAACAAGTCTGAATGTCTATCTTCAAATTGTAACCTCCTCCCTCTTCCCACCATGGTAATCCCTTAACCCCCCCACCCCAAATATACGGTTGTTATTTTATCTTTTTGGTGATAGATAATCTCAGACATATTGGTTTTGGGATTGAGTAATCAGAGTACTGATGAGTATAGGAGTCCCTACCTCCCTTTCAGGGGATTCTTCCTCATCTACCAGATCAAACTTTTTTTTTGTCCTCCTTGTCATTAAGCATCTCCTGACTCAGGGGGTAATAGAACCTCTGTCTCTGTCTCTGACAGGGTAAGGATTTATTGAAGAATGTTTTTGGTACGAAAGAAAGAAACCTTATGGAGACCACTTCCATGTCTTTCCTTTCTCAGTCAGTGAAAGTCCCAAAGTTTAAAATTGTATCCCTTCACAGTTTGTTACCTCTTATTTTCCTTTTCAGTTTTTTTGGTAACTACATTTAAATGAAGCTTATCATCATATTCTTGTAACCTTGGATTTGAAATGTATTTTTAATATTTTCTTGTTTGGTTTTCAATTTCAGATGTTCTTCATACTGAGCAATGCTGCAATACCCAAAGCTATATGGGGTTATATCCTTCATAGGGTATAACAGCTGGCTAGCTCTCAAAGCTTCAGGGTACCTTCCATGCATGCAGACTGTTAGCTCAAGCTGAGCTGACTAAAAAGACAGGTTTGGGCACCAAACCTTTCATAGCTTTCCTGCCGCTGAGAAGAGTGCTGTTCTGTTGACTTTCAAGGAATGACAGTCAGCTAACACTGACTAAATTAACCATTTGGGCACAGGAGAATAATATTTATTTTATTTATTTGTTTTACATTTGTTGACCGGGATAGTCCATCTGGATTCATATCCATTTTCAGCGGAGGCCCTGGGAGGAAAGCTCCAAGATAAACAGATACATTAAAAACAACGACAGCATATTACACATAATATATTAAGAATGTTACAAATATGGTATCTACAAAGAATACTTAAGCAGAGAGGAATAGTGCGGTGGTGGTGCTGCGGTAGTGTTGTCACCTCACAGTAAGACGTTTTCCTGTTCGATTCTCATCTAGAGCGTCTTCTGTGTGGAGACATGCGTGAATGGGCATACCTTCGTTGAAGGTTGTGCATCAGGGCCGGCAACTCGGCATGTAAAAATCTACTGCCAGTCATTATTGGATCGGAGTTCCGCTGTGGCGACCCCTAACCGGGAAAAGCCGAAAGAAGAAGAAGAAGACTTAAGCAGACAGGAATATACAATTTCACAAGTGTGAGTTACCCCTGGTAACCGTCCGGGGAAAAAATTATACAGTATTTAGGTTTATTTCCACTGGTAACAGCCAGGGGAAAATTTTTACAGTAATTAGATTAGTTGTATTCACATTCTTGATGAGAGTTAGCCAGGCTTGTTACAGTGGCAAGACCAGTTTAGTGCTAAGTGTTGTTTGAGTTTAGTTTTAAATTGGCATAGGGAGGAGAGCAAGGTAATGTCGGTCAGAAGTAGGTTCCAGGCTCTGCCTGCAGAGTTTGCAAAAATTGAATAACCGGCTACATTGTTAATTTTGGTTGTCTGAACAAGTAATCTATTCGAGGATTGAAGTAGTCTTGGATTGTTATAGGGGGTGATAATATTTTTAAGAGCAGGTGTATTATCTAGATTATAATGGATTTTGTTAGCCATAATCAGTAGATTTCTATTGGATTAGACTGGCAAGTTCAAGCCACCCAAGCTGTTTAAGGTTGTTGCAATGGTATGTTCTAAAGGGTAGGCCAGTGGCAAACCTGGCAATGTGATTGTAGCAGGTTGAAAATCTATTAAGTACAGTCTTGCTTAGATTAGAGAGAAGGGGGAAAGCATATATTAGTGTTGAAAGCAGGTGAGAGCAAGCTATGGCAATCTTAGCTGAAAGGGTTAGGAAGGCTATTATTCTATACAGTGACCCAAATTTTTTATTGATGGCCTTGATTGTTTGGTTGACATGAAGGTCAAATTTTAGGTTATTATCAGTAATGACTCCCAATAGTTTAGTGGAGGGGTCAGGGGTGATTATTGTGCCATCGTTTGCATTTATGGTGAAGGTAAAAGCAGCTGACCGTTGTGTTGGTGAGAATAACAGCATTTTAGTTTTTTTGGGATTTAGCAACAGTCAACGGTTGGAGAGCCAGTTTTCTATAGTATTAAAGGTGGACTAGGTAGCTGACCTCAAGTCTGAGCGAGATTCAGCTGAGCAAATCAGGGTGGAGTCATCAGCATATTGGATACAGCTGACATTAGAGATGACTGTATATAAGTCGTTGATAAATATGGAAAACAGTAGGGGACCTAATATGGAGCCTTGCGGTACTCCAAGGGTGTTAGGTAATAGGTTAGAGAGGTAGTTTTGCCAGAGAATGGCCTGCTGCCTTCCATTGAGGTAGGATTTAAACCATTGAATAACCATAGAATTTAGACAGAATGATTGCAGGGTGTGAATCAACATTTGGTGATCCACCATTTTGAATGCCTTGGAAAGATCCAAGAAGAGGGCTGAGGATATGCGGTTATTGTTTCGATTATTTATGGGATTGGTAAATGCTATTAGGGCTGAGGTTGTGCTGTGGTTTTGACGGAAGCCATGTTGGGTATTGGCCATGAGTTGGTTTTGAATTAGGTGGTGCATGAGTTGTATGTGTATACATTTTTCCATAATCTTAGCTAGTGGAGAAAGTATAGCTATTGGTCTATAGTTGGAGAATTCAGTAGATGAACCTCCTTTATGTAGTGGGATTATGTAGAATATTTTCCAGATGGTGGGAATTATACCCTCTGTTGTGGTATGATTAATTAGTATGGAAACTGGGTAGGCAATGGCCTCCGCTGATTTTTGAAGGTACTTGGCAGGGAGTTGGTCAGCGGAGAGGGTGGTGGGTTTTAATTTTTTGATCAAGGTACAGATAAGCGAAGTGGACACTGTCTGGAAGCTGAACGAGGGTAGGTTTATAGGAGTGAGACTTTCAGGGGCAGGGGAGATGGGAGGTAATTGGCTAGCTAGGGCTTGGATTGCCTCTGTGAATAAATGGTTAAAACTGTCGAAACAACTTCAGTTAATTTATCACTGGTAGCGGCGGAAATAGGGGTAGACATTTTTCCCAGAATGAAGAAGATTGTTTAGACTGGCCCAGAATTTCTGAGGGTTGTTCTGGTTTGCTGTCTGTAAATCACAGTAGTATTGTTTTTTATCTTGTAAAATGGATTTTTTTAGTTTCATTCCAACTTGCCTGTATTTAAGATGATCATGTGGGTTTTTAGTGGAGCGCCATAGAGCCAACATTTTGTTTCTATTGGTAATTTTTAGTCTGGATTATTTTGACAGCCATGGTGCAGTTTTTGCCTTTGTTCACTTTGAGCAGGCTGGTGCATGCAAGTCAAGGATTTCAAGACATTTGTTGTTGAAATATGCAACTGCTTCTTCTAAAGGGAGGTGTTTTAACCTAGACCAGTTGCAGGAGTTAAGTTCCTGTTGGAATTTGGCAGGGTCATAGTCTTTCTTGTTTCTGACATTTCTGAGTAAGGGTTGTTGAGGATTGATGGCATTTTTAACTATGTAAGTGAGACGTTGGTCACTTTGGTCATCAGGGAGGGTACCAGCAGTGTACAGTTGAGGGTTACTATTTACTAGTATCCAGTCAAGTATGGTTGGGTTTACCTAGCCTGGTAGGGGTAGTTATGATTTGCGTAAATGCATGCAGGTTAACGGGGGTAGAAAGGGAATCTGAAGAACAGGTGCCCCAGTCTGTGTTAAAGTCTCCAAGTAATAGGGTCTCTTGTGGGTAATGACATGATAGCCAATGTAGGCTGTCTTCGAGTGTGGTTATATTATTGCCAGGAGGAATATACATACAGATGATGTTGATGCATTTACTTTTGATAAATTGTAATTTAATTGCAAGAATTTCGGAGTTATTAATTTCAGGTGGTTGAATAACATCAAAGGTTACATTCAACTCAGATTTGTAGAGTATAGATACCCCACCCCCCTTCCTGGAAACACGATCCAGCCTGTATATGTTATACACAGGTGGTAACACTTCATTGTCAGTTGTGTTAAGTTTTAACCAGGTCTCAGATAGACAGAATCTCAGGGGAGTGGACAGCTAGGAGTGCATGCAGGTCATGCACCTTGTTATTGATGCTCCTAATATTGAGATGACAGGCCAGGAGAGAGTTAGTTGGTCTACTAATTATAGTTTTGTGGTTTTGGTTAGGTAGAGGGGGTGTATGTATCAGAAGTGGATGGGCCAGGGTTGGGGTGAATGTCACCACCAAGTAGAAGGCTAGGACTATACTTGGTTATAAGCTTCAGGAGTTTGTTTAAAAGTTTGTAATATTGTCTAGCTCTAGAACTAATGTGCCGGGGGTTAGTATGCAGAAAGAGTGAACAAGGTGATGAGTTGGTCCCATTGTTATTAGTATGGCTGAGGGTGCTTTTCATTTGGGGTAATGGTGTGGCCTTTTGGGTACTGATAATCAATAAGCATCTGGTTTTCATACAAGGTGAGTGTGTAGATGGCCAGTAGAATGGGTAGTAGAGAGTAATGTAACATTATGAAAGAAGGAGTATTGTGGTATGGATCTTGTTGTTAATATGACACAACAGGGGAAGATCTGATGGTGACTTAGAGATAATAGAGTGGGAGGGGAAAATATGGTAGATGCAAACTGATAGGATGTTAAAACAGGGTGGTAAGAGTATGTAGGTGGAAGCTGATAGGATATTGTAACAGGGGTTTGATTAAAACACCTATAAATGTAGAGGTAGTGGGGGCGGGTGGGAATTGTGGGCAGGGGCGGGAGTGGAGTGAGCCCGAGCGCAGTGAGGCAAACACTGGCTCCGAGTGTTCCCTTAGGCTAGATATGCATGTAATGTTAATGGTTAAACTTTAACTGAAGTGTTTATGCTATAAATTAATTTTAGTTTTGTTTTATATACAGACTATTCAGACAGGGTAATTTTTTAGCTGCAGTATATTGGTTATGAGTATGATTTACAGGAGTTTGTTAGGTTAAGAAATAATGTTACAGTATGCTTGGGGCAAAACTAGTTTAAGTAACTACATGGAGGAAGCCAAATTACTATGGGGGGGGCAGACTAAAGGTGCCTGTAGACCCAGATCAGCAGCATTGACTACATAGGAGTTAAGTACAGTATAGGAAATAACCTTAGCAAATTGCAGGTCAGACTTAAGGTAAACTTGGTTCATAGGTAGGTACTAGGCTATCGGCCCGTGGGCTTACATAAGCCTAGCCAACAAGGTTCCCTGGCTTATGCCACCCAAGAAAGTTATTTTCCTGTGCCACTGTCGAGCAGAGACACAGAAGTGATCCCTGGGGTGTATTTCCTATTTCCCATCCACTCATCAAGATTTTTCTTGAAGAGTGCCAATGAAGAACTTTGATGTTATGTGATCCTATCTCGCCTACATTCTGACTGATGGGTTCGGAGCCGATCCCTCGGCTCCGACTCGGCACGCTTATGCTATAGAGCGAGGCCTCTAATTGGCTGAGCTATCTTTATCCCAGGATGCACCACCACTAATCCCCCAGATCTCGTTTGCCGCTTACAGAGCTTGGACATGGTCTCAACATTGGCTGGGCTAAGTACTATATATTAGGCTTTTTTCCTGTCAGTATTTCATTCATTTAAAACCCAAAAGCTGTTTTAATGGCTATTCTTTGTGTACGAGTGTTTTTTTCTAAGATTTGGTAAAATTTGGTGTTTTTTTCCTGTCAGAGAAGGTTCCGTTTAAGTTAGAGGGGCCTTCCCCTGTGGTTACTACTTCTTGTGATTGTGTGTGGGTCAAGTACCCGTTTAAGTTAGAGGGTCTTGGCCCTCCTCTTTTTCCTTTTCTCTTTCTCAATCTTGTGTAAAAAAAAAAAAAAAAAAAAAGTTCTTTAGTTTAAATTATTTACACTAAGTTAGTGGCGTACATAATTGTGTTCTATTGTGTCAAACCCTTTAGTGTTTACTGTAGTTATCTGTTTTTTGTAGCCTGAATATGTCTAAAGAGCATAAACCCTCCGGGTTTAAAAAGTGCACGAGGTGTGGCTTCAAAATGTCCATAACGGACGACCACTCCTCGTGCGTCTATTGTCTTGGTGCTAAACATCTGCAGGAATCGTGCAGTGTATGCCATGCGTTTTCCTCCAGAGTCCTCCAGGAGAGGAAAAACAAATTAATCCTCAAAGAATTAATCAAGCCTTCCTTCGAGGAGGCTTTATCTTCCTCTCCGGCTCCTTCTAAAAAGAGGAAAGCATCGGCTCCGACCAGTCATTCGGAACCGACTGCTAAGAAAACTAAGCAGACTTCTCCATCGGCTCCACGGACTTCGGAGCCGAGGTCGGAACGGTCTGCCTCGATGCCTCCAGCCTCGACCCCTCTGGTTTCGGTCCGAGGTCTGGAGCATCGAGGCGGTCACCCTCATTGGCTCCACTGATATTGGAGCCGATAAGGGTCATCGGCTCAGACTCTTCCCCCTCGGAGCCGAAGTCCTTATCGGCACCGAGGGAAATTTCCTTGAAGGTTTCCTCGGAGCCGATAATTGTTGAGTCATTTCAGAGCCGGTCCCCGAGCCCTTCGGAGCCGATGGAGAAATCGGTTCGGGCCCGATCGGTATCCTCGAGATCATCCAAGATGATTCGGACATCGACAGGGTGCTCCTTCGACTCTTCCAGTCTCCGGTGTTCCAAAAGATGGTTTTGGCTCCAGCCCATTTGGCTTCGGAGCCGATGGTCCACCCCCCTACTGTATTTCCTCCTCCAACAGCTTCGGCACCGTTGGAGCAGGTGCTGGTGGAACCAGTGGAGGTGTTAGGCTCCGGCTCTTGGGTCGGAGTTCAGTGCACGGACTTCTTCCTTTGGCCCTGGGGGGGAGGCTTCGGGATTGATGCTTTCGGTCCCAAGTCTCCCTCTTGGTGCGTCGGCGGCGGGAGTACCGTCCACTGTCATGGCCACGGAGGGGGGACCCTCCCAGGATTCTGGTGGTCCCGCCTTCAGGGCTATGAGGAGTGCTTTAGCCAAATCTTCCTTGGCTACCTCCACAGTTTCCCCAGCTCCTTCCCTACATTTGGAGACTGGGTCGCTGGCAGTCCCCTGTCCAGACAGCGGAGCCCCTGGGCCTCAGGTTACCCCCGCTGGGGTTTCTCCCCCTCCTGGAGGTCCTTCTGAAGCCTCTTCGGAGGAACCTCCCAGGAAGAGAACGTGCAAGAGGAAGCATGTTGACTCCTGACGAGTCTTTGACATCTGACACTGATCTCGATGATGCAGAGGGGTCCCCCAAGTCGTCCTCGGATGATGTCTCCTTTGCAGACATCCTAGAAGCCCTAAAACAATGAGGCGGCTGGCAGTCCAAACCTCCCTCTGCTGATGAGTCGGTATTCCTGAAGGCCTTCGGGGCTCAGCCCTCCGCCTCCTGGGTGTCTCCGCCCTTCAACGAGCTCTTGGATTTGATCTGTCGAAGGGCGTGGGAACACCCAGACTCTGTGGAACCGGTGCCCGCTCATCCAAACAAATTTCTCTCGGCGCCCCCAGATAGAGAGTTCCTTATGAAAGGTGTGGCTGTAGATGCTATGGTGGTGGCATCTGCTACCCAGCAAGAAGTAGCAGAGGCTTCTACGTCCATCCATCCTCCTAATAAGGAGTCTAGAAGCATGGATCGGTACGGTAAGCGCACCCTTAGTTCAGTGGCCTTTACACTGAGGTCTTTGAACTACCTGACGCACTTTACAAGATTTCAGAGGGATCTGATTAAGGAGCTATCCGATACCCTCTTGGGTAACCTGCCTGAGGAGCTGGCCCAGACGGTTGGATCTCAGCTGGCTATAATGTCGTCCATTTCAAACTCGTCCATGAGGCTCATTTCAGATGCGGCCGAAGGCGAGTAGAGCGCAGGTACAGGCATCGCTCACGGAGACAAGCCTGGCTCCACCTGTGTCATTTCAAGGAGGCCTTTAAGTCTTCATTTGCCGACGCCTTTGATGGGTCCTCCTGTTTGGACCCAAGGTAAAGACACACTTACCCGCTGTGAACAGGATGGTAAGACTCTGACTGCCGTGGGGCACGATTTTCCACTCCCTTTGGCCTTATCCCAAGGCTAAAAGAGGAGGGAAGATGTGGTTCCGTAGATCTCAGAAGTCTTACCCCTCTCAGCAGGAAGGTTCCCCTCCAGAGGCAGAGGAGGGGAAATTCATCCGAAGACGCCGTCCCAGAGGCAGCAGAGGCCCTCGCAACACTGGAGACCGCGAGTCCTTTCGTGTCTCTTCAGCTTTTCATAGTCCCTGAGGGATTGCCCGACTGTGCTGCTGCGGAGCCAGTCGGGGTCGTCAAGCACCTGAAGGCCTGGGAAGGGATCACTCAGGACCGATGGGTGTTTCGAATTATCGCCGGAGGTTACTCCATCCCATTCTCTTGCCCCCCAGTCCAAAAATCCCGGACCCGCCACCCAGTCAACGGGATACCGCAGCCTCAGAAATTTCAAAGCTGCTGCAAAAAGGAGTCATCCAACCGGTCCACGCAGACCAGATTGGATTAGGGACTTACTCAAGATTCTTTTTGGTGCCAAAAAAGACCGGGGACTTGAGGCCCATTTTGGACCTAAGCAACCTAAACCATTCAGTCAAGAAGTCCAAGTTCCAAATGGTCACTCTACAAACCATTCTCCCATTGTTGGAGAAAGGTGTTTGGATGTGCTCCATAGACCTCAAGGACGCGTATTATCATATCAGAATACATCAAACGTCCAGGAGACACTTGCGCTTCAGCCTAGGAGGCAGTCATTTTCAGTTCCGTGCGCTGCCCTTTGGTCTCACCACAGCCCCCAGGGTGTTCACCAAATGCTTGGCAGTAGTGACTGCTCACCTGAGAAGTCTAGGATTCCAGGTGTTTCCGTACCTAGACGACTGGCTCCTAACTGCCACCTCCAAGCATCTACTTCTACGGAGCCTGCAAGCCACAATATCACTGGGCAATTCCCTTGGAATCACCTTCAATTGGCCAAAGTCTGTGTTGCGGCCATTTCAAAGAATAAGACTCATAGGGGTAGAGATAGATTCAAACCAGATGCGGGTCTATCTACCTGCAGACAGAATTCTAACCATTCAAAATCAGGTTCGAGCCTTACTCCCCAGGTCCAAAGCCCCAGCCAGAATGGTCCTACAGCTATTGGGATCCATGTCTGCCACAGTTCTGCTAGTTCCCTTGGCAAGGTTACACATGAGAATCCTCCAGTGGCTTCTTTCAACTCAGTGGTCCTTTCAGGAACTCCCTCTCAATCATCTCATATGGATCACAGAATCTTGCAAACGGGACCTTCGCTGGTGGCTAGTGTCCTCCAATTTGGATCAGGGACGACCCTTTGTTCTTCCTCCTCCGGCGGCCACTTTGACCACAGACGCCTCCCAGACGGGGTGGGGGCATTCCCTGGGCAGGTCAGTCCAAGGCAAATGGCACCCAGAAGAGACCCCTCTCCACATCAACATCCTAGAAATTAGGTTAGTACTCCTGTCCCTTCAAGCCCTTCACTATTATCTCCCTCAGGGCGTAATTGCTGTTCACTCAGACAACATGTCAGTTGTCTGGTACCTGAACAAACCGGGAGGGACCAGATCCTATCATCTTTGCAGAGAAGCGATGAGAGTTTGGGAATGGGCAGTCTCGACCAAACGCTTCCTAGTGGCTACTCACATACCGGGCAAGTCCAATGTCATAGCCGACAGGTTGAGCAGAACCATCCTCTCTCCTCACGAATGGTCTCTGAATATGACAGTTACAGGGCAGATTTTCAGCGAATGGGGAGTTCCGTGTTGCGACCTCTTCGACTCCTCTGAATGAAGTGCAAAGAATTTTTCTCCCTAACCCGGCTCGGGGAAGAGCCCCATGGACGCATTAGTCCATCCTTGGTCCTGCTTTATGCCTTCCTCCAGTTCCTCTCCTCCCCAGGGTGATTCAAAAGGCATCTCTCTTAGGGAGCAAGATGATCTTAATTGCTCCTTACTGGCCTCGTCAAGTGTGGTTTCCCTATCTTCGAAACATGCTCTGGAAGGTCCATGGTTCCTGGACCAGGTCCCAGACCTACTGATTCATCAGTCGGGACTACTACACCAGTCCCTACACACCTTAAAATTGACGGCCTGGCTCCTCCTCTTCCGACGATAGTCAGGAGACATGCACTGGATCCAGATGTTGTGCACATATTATCTTCAGCCCACAAGTCTGCTACGAAGAAACTGTATTCTAGCAAATGGAAAAGGTTTGCTATTTGGGCTCAACTCCGCCTGGACCCCATTTCTACTCCCGTGTCAGAAGTACTCAAATTCCTGACCTCTCTTTTCAATCAAGGCTCTTCAGTTTCTACCATCAAAGTACAATTGGCAGCGATTTCTAATTTTCATGAATCCATAGACCCACCTTTAATGAGCAACAGATTGTGTAAGACCTTCTTGAAAGGTGCTGCTCTATTAAGACCTCCGATTTCTCATCCTGCACCTCCATGGGATCTCGATATAGTGTTGCGTGCCTTGACTTCTTTCCCCTTTGAACCGGCAGCTACCTGTGATCTAAAGTTTCTATCATGGAAGACAGCCTTTCTAGTGGTGATTACTTCAGCCAGAAGGGTTTCAGAACTTCAAGCTTTGTCAGTGAAACCCCCGTACTTGGTTTTTCATACAGACAGGGTGTCCCTCAGACCAAATCCTTCTTTTGTTCCTAAAGTTTGTTCTACTTTATGCTTGCAACAATCGTTAGAGCTTCCAGTTTTTTTCCCAAAATACTCCAATAAAGCGGAGTTTTCCACACACTAGATGTCCACAGACAGTTACGTTTTTATTTAGATAGGACCAAACAATCAAGGAAAACAGATCAGTTGTTTGTATCCTTTGCAGAAAACAAATTGGGCAACGCTGTCACAAAGGTCACTATTGCCAAATGGATCAGGGACTGTATTACTCAAGCTTATATTTATTGTAACAAACAGCTTACCACCTCTGTCAAGGCTCATTCTACAAGGGCTATGGCTACTTCGGTAGCATTTCATTCTAAGCTTGCTATTGGTGACATTTGTGCTGGCTACATGGTCTTCCGCACACCTTCATTTCTCATTACAAATTAGATGTGGCATCTAGAGGACGAGCTTCATTTGGTTCCACAGTGCTCAGGAGTGTTTTCCAATGAGCCACCCGGGATTTAGGTGCTAGGGACGCTGTCCCATCAGTCATAATGTAGGCGAGATAGGATCACATAACATCTTTTAGTTATGTACTCACCATAACTTCAGATGTTTGGGATCCATCTACATTCTAATAACCCACCCTCCTTCCCCCTTCCTTGGAGATCAGAGGATATCAGAAGGTCCGAATCCTGTTGTTTCATCTTGAAACATCTAACAATGTTATATAAACAAGCTGTGCATGTGTGCATTGAATGCGGACAAACAAGATCTGGGGGATTAGTGGTGGTGCATCCTGGGATAAAGATAGCTCAGCCAATTAGAGGCCTCGCTCTATAGCATAAGCGTGCCGAGTCGGAGGCGAGGGATCGGCTCCGAACCCATCAGTCAGAATGTAGGCGAGATGGATCCCAAACATCTGAAGTTATGGTGAGTACATAACTAAAAGTTTGACATAGATGAGTAGCCTGTTCCAGAGTATGGGAAGTCTCTGGGACAGGAATCTATCACTCCGGCATGTCCTGTTTATTGTGGTGGCAAGGTGTAGGCCCCTAGAGTGTGTAGCTTGGAGGGATTGGGATTTCTTTAGGTGTAGCATGTCCAACAGCTCTGGTTTTGACATAGCTTTATATGTTAGACAGAGATCACCTTGGAGTAGGCGATATGCTACGGAGTAAAGCTGGAGTTTTTTGAGACTGTCAGTGTAGGGCACCTGTTTGAGGCCAGTAATCCTCTTTGTGAGGTGCTGCAGATGTCTTGTGAGGTACATTCCAAAAGGGGCATTGTACTCTATAATGGGTCTAATGAGTGTCGAGTAGATGGGAACATTTACCTCTTTTTTGCTGGATGAGAACCCTTTTATGATGAGGTGTGCCACGTAGAAGGACTTCCTAACTACTGTGGCGGTGTGACCATCAAAGGTCTCTTATCACACATTCAATGTTAAGTAGACTAGTAGTAGTAGTTCATGGGTACAGAGTTTTTACCAAAGGGGATGACAATGCACTTTTTGGCATTGGGCTTGAGGCCATGGCTCTGACACCAGGCATCTGTCTCAGCAAGGCCCTTCTGCAGGATTTTCACATCATTTGGGGACTCGACTATGGCTCCTAGTTTGCAGTTATTTGCAAACATTGTTAGCCAGAGGCCTTCTGTGTTAGCCTGTACTTCGGAGAAGTAGATACCAAACAGGAGAGGTCCCAGGACTGAACCCTGTGGTACTCCACTTGTCACTGGTTTGCGGTCAGATTTGGAGTGTGCAACTTTTGCAGTGTGGGTTCTGTCAGTGAGCCATTTGGCAACCCATCTTGTGACCTAGGGATTTATACCTAGTTTAGTGAGTTTAGCTATAATTCCAGAATGGGAGATGGTGTTGAAAGCCTTGGCGAGGTCAAGATAGGCTCTGTGAACCACCTTACCCTCATCTACGGCTTTGGTGACTGCCTCAAAAAAGTCGATTGGTTTCAGGAGGCATGATCTGCCTTTCACAAACCCAGGCTGGGTGGGATCCAGAGTTTGGAGGTTACCAATATCTTTGTTTATGAGTTCCATGATGATACGTTCCATGGCCTTGCAGACCAGGCTCGTCAGGCTAATAGGGCGATAGTTCCCGGGAACAGTGGTGGCTCCCCCTTTGTGGACTGGGATAACTGTTGCTGTACATCATTCAGTGGGCACAAAGCCTGATGTGAGGCTATGATTGAACACGGTGCTTAGGTGGGGAGCCAGTTCATTCTGAAGTTCGTGTAAAATGCACCTGGGATCTTGTCTAGTCCCATGGATGCTGTGTTTTTTGCTTTAGAGAATGCAGCTTTTACCTGTGTAGTTGTGATTACAGGGACTCTGCATTCTTCCTGTCTAGATATGGGCCCTTTAGGGTGTGAGGGGGGGAGGGTAAGGTTAGCACTGAACCTATCTGCCAGGATGTTGGCAATATCAGTTGGTTCTGTAATTTTTGTGCCGTTGTGCTGTAACTCAGAGCAGATCTGGGTGTTGCCATTGAGATTCTTGACATAGCTATAGAATGCTTTGTGGTTGTCCTTAGAATCAGTTTGATTTTGTTTTCGTAGCTAGCTTTGGAGGTTCTTATAAGGGATCTCAGCTTCTTACTGAGGGTGACCAGGGAGCTCCTCCACTCATGGGATTTTACTCTCTTTTGCAAAAATTTCTTCCTTCTGTTGTACATTTTCTTTATGGCAGGGGACCACCAGATTGGCATCCTTTTTTTGAAGGATAGCATCTTGGTTCTGTTTGGGATAGCACGATCCATGCACTCATGTAAGTGCTTATAGAGTGCATTTGTGTAGGATTCAGCAGTCGTAACTGTATTGTCCATCTGCATGGGTATCATGAAGTTCACCCCTTCTTTCTTAAGAAGCATGAAGTTGGCTTTGGAGAATTTTTTTTAACCGTGGTTTCCTTAATGGGGGGTGGGGGTGGGATGTGGATATCAAGGGTGATTAGCTTATGGTCAGATCGGACCAACGAGGAGTTGACTTCAGGTGGTGAACACCGGTCACTCATGTTGGTAATGACTAGGTCTAGGATATTGTTGCCCCTGGTGGGGGTGTGGATAAGTTGATCCAGGGCAGTGGAGTTTATGAATTCCAGAAAGCGTTGTGTGAAGGGGTTGGTACACAAGTAGTTTTCCCACTTAATGGTGGGTTAGTTGAAATCGCACATTATTAGGGTGTTCATAGGTTGGTACTAGGCTATTGGCCCAAGGGCCTATACAAGCCTAGCCATAACAATTCCCTGACTATTTCTTCCCACACTTTTTACTTCCCTGGACCCCTGTCTAGCAGGGCAACTGACGTGATCCTTGGGTCGAATTTCCTTTCTGCCATCCACTCATCAAGGTTCCTTTTGAAGAGGGTCAAGAAGGCGCTCTGCTTGACATATATGGGCAGTCTATTCCAGAGTCTGGGGAGTCTCTGGGTCAGGAACCTATCCCTCCAGCATGTTTTGTTTATTGTGATGACAAGATTTAGATCCCTGGAGCGTGTGGCTTTGAGGGATTGGGATTTCTTTAAGTGTAGCATGTCCAACAGCTCTGGGTTTGACATGGCCTTGTATGCTAAGCAGAGATCGCCTCGGAGTACAGCTGGAGATTTTTAAGGCGGTCAGCATAAGGCATCTGCTTTAGGCTTGTGAAACTTTTAGTGAGGTATTTCTGCTGCCTTTCCAGTTGTTGCAGATGTGTTGAGAGGTACATACCAAATGGGGTGTTGTATTCTATAATGGGTCTAATCAGGGATGAGTATAGTGGGACAATGACCTCCTTTTTTCTTAATGAAAAGCCCTTGGTGATGAGGTGTGCCACATAGAAGGCTTTCCTGACTGTTGTGGTGATGTGGTTATTGAAGGTGAGACCACTGTCCACCTGTGTCCCTAAGTCTCTTATCACACTTTCGGTGTTTAGTGTACTGCCACCTATGTGATAATACATGATGTTAAGTTGTCAATCTCACCTTCATTCTTGCTGGAGAGCCGATCCTCGGCTCCGACTCGGCACTTGCTAAGCTCGAGAGTCACTTTTACCAGCTCGAGGCAGCCCCATATCCCATGATGCAAGGCGGTAAGTACCCAGATCTCGTTTGCCGCTTCGCTGATGAGGTACTCCTTTTACCAGCTCTTGGTAAGTAATTTGTTATACAAATTTTAGTCACCCCATTCCTAATTTTTCTCTCGCTTATTAGATTTTTAGTCACTTTTAGTTAGTTGTAGGGTCTTTAGCTCTAGTTTTACTGTTTCCCTAGTTGTTTTATTTAGTCGGGCCTTCAATCCCCTCCCATCCCTTCCTGTCAGGGTGTGTGTGTGGGTTTATTTTTTCCCCATTTAAGTTAAATATTTCTGAATCTGGGACTGTGTGAGTTGTGTGTTGTGTGGATATCACTATGTCCAAAGAACAGAGGGTCTCAGGCTTCAAGAAGTGTGACTCGTGCTGTCAGAAGATGTCTCTGACAGACGGTCACACTTCTTGTATCTACTGCCTGGGACCTCTCCACCTGCAGGACTCCTGTGCTATTTGTCACTCTTTCAGCCAGAGTCTCCTGCAGGAAAGGAGAAATAAATTAATATTGAGAGGACTTCTTAAACCGGAGGGCTCCCCGTCTAAGTCTTCTTCGGGCAAGCCCTCTAAGACTTCCAAGGCCCAGGCTTCTGCTACTAAGCCTTCGGCCCTGGCTCCGACTCCTTTGGAGTCGAGATTGGCTCCGGCTGGAGCCGATCTTTTCTTGACTAAATCTTCGGCACCGATGGCTATCAGTGCCGATACTTTAACTGCCACATTGGTGTCGGCTCCGACCGGCTCTGACCACCATGTGGCTAAGGCTTCGGTGTCGGCCGTCGACCGTTCCGATACCATTATTTCCTTGCCTGTATCGGCCGGCGGAGCCGATACAATTTGACCAGGCTTGGAGCCGATAAGTTGTCGGCTCTGTCTGGAACCGAGGGTTCTTTCCGATGGTTCCATCGAGGAAGCGGGCCAGGTCTCCCTCTTTGGGGCCCATTCTGTCGGCTCCGACCTCTCCTCTTCTTCGAGCGGGCCATCGGAGCCGATCATCTAGGTCTTCCAGGCTCTCAGACCATGATTTGGAGAGAGTAGTAAGCAGATTGTTAAAATCACAGGCACTAGCCCAAATGCTTCATAGTCCGTCTCAACAGACGACTACTGGTCCACACCCTCTTTAAGTTCCTCCTTCGACTCTCCTCCAGAGCTCGGAGCCGGAGTCTATGGGAATAGTCACTGCTACGGCTGCAGAGCAGATACCACCCCTTTCTGCTCCTTCAGTTTCTACTCTTATCTCCTCCTCGAGACCTTCCTTGGAGGGATCCGGTGGTCGGGCTTCCCTGGTCTGCTCCGAGGGGGTGAGTGGCATCGGACCCTTGTCTGACCCGCTGTTCCCCCGGGCTTCGGCCTTGGTGAGTTCAGCCCGACATCTGCCTCATTCTCCCTTTTCGTGGGGCCGGGAGTCCCTGTTTCTTCGGAGCGGGGTCTCTCGGATCTCCCTGGGAGGGGAGCCTTTGAGGTGATGAGGAGTGTGCTGGCCCCCTCTATCAGCCTGTAGATGTCTCTTCCCACTCTCTTGCTCCCAGACCGAGAGATCCACCGCCTCAGGTTTCCCCACTGGGAAGAACCCCCTCTTCCGAGGATTCTCCTGATCCGTCAGGAGATCCTCTGCATAAGAGGACTTGTAAGAGGAAGCACTTGGATTCCCCTAAGTCTACTACTTCAGATACCGACTTAGATGAGTGGAGTCTCCCCAAGATCCCCTCTGAGGATGTCTCTTTTCAGACATCTTAGAATTCCTAAAACAGAGGAAACTCTCCATTAATCCCTCCTCCCTCCGAGGATGAGTCGGTATACCTAGAGGCGTTTGGATCTCACCCTCCACCTCCTGGGTGTCTCCGCCTTCGACCCCTCATGGAGGTGATAGCTCGGAAGGCGTGGGCATCTCCTGATTCCGTGAGAACCAGTTCCCAGGAGGCCTTCTAAATTTATAACAGCCCCTTTTTCTTACAAAAGGTGTCCCTGTTGATGCCATGGTGGTGGTGGCCACCACCAAGAAGGAACTCGCAGATCCTTCCGTACCAGTCCATCCTCCTAACAAGGATTCTAGGACCATGGACAGGTATGGGAAGCGGATGTTCTCCTCAGCGACCTTTGCCATGCGTTCGCTGAATTACTTATGTCACTTCACCAGACTTCAAAGGGACATCCTTAAAGAATTAGGTGAAGTAGTACAGGATCCTACAGCTGCAGGGTCTCAAGACAAGATTGCTACTCAGCTAGGAATCCTTAACTCCATAACCAACTCCTCCATGTGGCTGATTTCGTATGCAGCAGATGGAGTGAGTAAAGCTGCAGGGACAGGAGTGGCTCTCAGACGCGTCAGTCTGGCTCTGTAATTTTGCAGATCCTTTTCCTTCACAAACTCTCCCTTGATGGGTCAACATTGTTAGGTCCTCAGGTGAAGGATTTGACCAGGTGTGAGCAAGACGGCAAGACTCTTTCTGCCGTAGGAGTCCGTTTTCCACCCTTCTAGGCCTTACCCTAAAGGACAGAAGGGGGGAAAGATGTGGTTCCATAAATCCCAGGGAGTCACGCCTGACACACGTGGTCAGTTTACCCCTAGAGGCACAGGGGGTAATAATATGACGCCGCCTAGGGGCAGGGGTCCAGAACCAGGCAGCAGAGAGCCTCTCTAACAAGCCCTTCCAGCATCCCTGAGGTGTTGCCCAACTGTCCATCCTTGGAGGCAGTCGGGGGAAGATTATCGCTGTACCCAGAAGCCTGGCTTTCCCTTTCACAAGACAAATGGGTACAGTCGATTATATCCAAGGGTTACAAGATTCCTTTCGAGGAAAGTCCCTTCACTCACAAAATTCCCTTCCAGATGTTCCACCGGTCTAAGGAAATTGCAAAATTAGAAGTATCAAAGCTTCTACAAAAAAGAGCCATTCAGCCAGTTCCAACAGACCATTCAGAGCCCGGAATCTACTCAAGGTTCTTTTTGGTTCCCAAAAAGACGGGAGATTGAGACCAATATTGGACCTCAGCAGACTCAACAAGTCTGTGAAAAGACAAGATTTCGGATGGTCACACTTCAATCGATTTTGCCTTCTTTGGGCAAAGACAACTGGATGTGCTCAATAGACCTTCAGGATCGTACTATTACATAAAAACAGACGCCCAGAAGGTTTCTCCGCTTCGGCTGGGGTCCAGTCATTTTCAATTCAGAGCCCTGCTCTTTGGTCTCACTACAGCCCCAGAGTGTTCACCAAATGCATGGCAGTGGTCACGGCTCACCTGAGACGTCAAGGATTCCAGGTGTTTCGTGATCTCGGCGACTGGCTCCTCTCAGCCACCACCAGGCATCAACTTCCCAAGCCAGAGATTACACCCTAAATCTCTGCACTCAATTAGGAATTTCGATCAACTACTGAAAAATCCTCCTTATTGCCCTGCCAGTCTATTACTTTTATAGGCAAATTTAGACACTGTTCGGATGTCAGCAAACCTCACAAGCCAGAGAATCCAAGATATCCAAAACCATGTGCGGAGCATCAATGCCAGAACAAAGGTGCAAGAGAGACTGGTCATAAAAGTCTTGGGCCTCATGCCAGCGGCCATTACTCTTCTCCCTTGGCCCGTTTTACTGCGTCTCCTTCAATGGATGTTGTTCATTCAAAGGTCCTTTGAACAGCTTCCCATGCGTCACCAGATTCTGGTGACTCAAACTATGCAAAACCACCTTTCCTGGTGGATTTCTTCTCCCCAGCTACATCAGGGCAGACCCTTTGTTTCCCCAGCCCCGGTAGCCACAGTCACTACGGACACCTCCCTGATCGGGTGGGGGGGGTCATTATCAGGGCAGGATGGTTCATGGGACATGGCAACCATTCGAATACCACCTGCACATAAATGTCCTAGAGATGAGAGCAGTGCTTTTAACGTTGCAAGCCCTCAACGACTTTCTTCCCTTGGGAACAATTGCAGTTCACACGGACAACATGTCCGTAGTGTGGTACATCAACAAGCAGGGCGAACCAAGTCCTACCCCTTGTGTCGAGAGGCTCTCAGACTTTGACAATGGGCGATCTCCTCTCATCGGTTTCTGGTAGCAACGCATATCCCTGGGAAAACCAACATTTTAGCGGACAGATTGAGCAGAGCTATACTCATGCCTCACGAGTGGTCTCTCAAACAATCTATAGTGGAGGAGATTTTTCAGAAGTGGGGCCGCCAATGTTGCAATCTTTTTGCTACTCCCCAAAACAGCAAATGCCCAGCCTTCTTCTCTCTCTTCCCACTTCTGGGCCATTCCCCCAGAGACGCTCTCACCCAAGATTGGCCCCAGGGACTTCTTTATGCCTTTCTTCCCTTTCCATTGATACCACAGGTACTCCAGAAAGCTACCATTTTGAGAGCCAAAATGATCCTCATTGCCCCATATTGGCCTCAACAAATTTGGTTTCCGTTCCTTCATCGTCATCTTTTAGTGCAGCCTTGGCATCTGGACCCAGTGCCAGATCTTCTGATCCACCAATCGGGTCATCTGCATCGGTCAATTCCTTCTCTCAACCTCACAGCTTGGTTGCTCCACTTCCTTCCTTAGCCAGGCTTCCTATGATCTCTAACCCTGTTAGGGATATCATAGTGGCTTCCCTTAAATCCTCTACTAGAAGGATTTACTCTAGCAAGTGGAAATGTTTCTCCCTTTGGGCGAAATCAAGGAACATAGATCCCTTTACTGCCCCTGTTCATGCAGTTTTGGATTTTCTAGCGGAAATCTTTCACTCGGGTTTTTCATCTTCCACGGTCAAAGTTCAGTTGGCTGCAATCTCGAACTTTCATGTCGGGTTTGCAGATCACAACTTTATGTCCCACAAGCTTTGTAAAGCTTTTCTGAAAGGAGTTTTCTCCTCAAACCTCCTGTCAGGAGTCCTCCTCCTCAATGGGACCTAAATCTAGTGCTGACATCCTTAATTCTTCCTCCCTTTGAGCCAGCTGCTTCATGCTCACTAAAGTTTCTTTCGTGGGAAGACACTCTTCCTTGTCGCTATTACCTCGGCTAGGAGAGTGTCAGAACTTCATGCCCTCTCTGTTCGTCCCCATATTTGGTCTTCCACAAGGACAGAGTATCCTTGAGAACTAATCCATCCTTTTTGCCCAAGGTTGCTTCAAAACAAATTTAAACCAATCCATTGATCTCCTGTATTTTTCCTAACTATTCCAACAGGTCGGAACAAAAATTACATTACCTTGATGTTCACCGCCAACTCAGATATTATTTGGACAGAACAAAACAATTCAGGAAGTCTGATCAGCTCTTTCTTTCTTATGCTGAAAATAAGAAAGGCTTCCCTGTTTCCAAAGTGACCTTGTCTAGATGGCTATCTTCCACCATTTCTGACATTTATCTACTTAGGGGCAAACAGCTTTGCTCAAAATCAAAGGCACATTCCACTAGAGGCCTAGCCACTTCTACAGCCTTTCAGGCTAGGCTACCCGTAGATACTGTTTGTGCAGCAGCCACTTGGGCCACTCCTCATACCTTTGTTTTTCATTACAAATTGGATTTGGCCTCCAGGGATAGAGCCAGTTTTGGTTCTATGGTTCTCAAGAGTCTGTTCCATTGAGCCACCCAGGATAGAGGTGCAAGGGACGCGGTCCCATCCAGCAAGAATGAAGGCGAGATTGACAACTTAACATTTAGAAGTTATGTACCTACCATAACGTTCCATGTTAGTTGTCTTCTCTTGCCTTCTTTCTTGCGACCCTCCCTCCTGCCCCCTTGCCTGGACAGACCTTGATCTCCCTTGGCTCTGGTAGATTTTTGTTTCTTTGGGCACCAGTTGGTTCTAGTTTTAGTTATCTGGTTTCCCCTTTCAGCCTTTTTAAGCTTATTGCTCTTCTTTCCTTAGTGGAAAGTTTTTATGCTAGGTAGTTTTCCCTCTAGGTACCAAACGAGATCTGGGTACTTACCGCCTTGCATCATGGGATATGGGGCTGCCTCGAGCTGGTAAAAGTGACTCTCCAGCTTAGCAAGTGCCGAGTCTGAGCCGAGGATCGGCTCCGAACCCATCCAGCAAGAAAGAAGGCGAGAGAAAACAACTAACATGGAACGTTATGGTAGGTACATAACTTCTAATTTTTTCCCAAAGGGGATAGCTATACATTTCTTGGCATTGAGCTTGAGCCCATGACTCTAGCACCAAGCATATGTTTCTGTAAGGTCCTTTTGTAGAGTATCCACAGCATTTGGGGATTCAATAATGGCTCCCAGTTTGCAGTCCTCTGCGAACTTTGTTAGCCAGAGTCCCTTCGTGTTGGCCTGTACTTCAGAGAAGTAGATGCCAAACGAGAGGTCCCAGGACTGAACCCTGAGGTACTCCACTTGTCACTTGTCTGGAGCTGGATTTGGAGTCAGCTACTTTTACAGTTTGGTTGCATCCTAATATTTTCAAGTACATCAAGAAAAGAGGAGTGGGAATCCTGGGGCATGGTGGGGGATCTGTAGCAAGCTACAGTTTGGATTGCAGTTTTGCCCAGAGTTAGTTGCACTTGGATAACCTTGGATGCATTATGCTGAGCAACTAGCCTGGAGGTGTGGATATTCTTAATGAATATGGACACACCTCTGCCTTTGGTGTTCCGGTCCAGGTTACATGGCCGAAAAGTGTGGTATGAGTTATAGCCTGATAGTGTAGGGATGCTCTCTGGAGCCTTGAACCAGGTTTCAGTCACTGCACAGATATCGATGTTCTCCATTTTAAGGAGTGCCTCCAGTGAGTGCATTTTGAGATTTAGACTTGTAGCATTGAGTAGCATTACCCTCAGTTTTTGCTTGCCTGTTCCTATTATGGTGGTGAATTTTTCATTTGAACCTCACCTAAAAAAGGCACTATAGGGGTGGCAAGAGCCTTAGCCAGTATCCGGAATCCCAGGGGCTACAGGTGCAGGCTATTTCTGGCAAAGCATAGTGTTCTGTTGAACATGTCATCCCAAGAAGACAGATACTGGATCCCCTTATAATGACACCAGAAGCTTAGCCAATTGTTGAAGTCAGTAATTGTGTCCTTGTACTGCAGTATCATTCTGGGCGATGGCAGAATGCGACTCAGGGCTAGGGTCATACCTGCCTGGGCTACAAGATTGGAGAGCTCTTCCATGTAGTCCAGGGAGGTACATCTCAGGTCGTTCACACCAACATGGACAATGACAGAGTCATAGTTGTGCTTGTTGTTGAGTGACCTGAGTGTGTGGGTTATGTGGTGGATCCTGGCACCCGACAGGCAGCTGACAGTAACCTTCTCCTTGTTTAGCCGGGTGAGTGGGACATCAGTGTTCCTGACTATAGAGTCACCTGTGACTAGTGTGTTGGATACGTTGTTTTGCCTTATTGGCTGTAGTTGAGTGGCATACTGAGTCTGTGGGCTATGCTTCATTTGGGTTGTGGTGGGGTGTGGAAGTTGCTTGCATTTCTGCTTTGGAGGTCTCTGTTGCTAGGGCAGATTATCATTGAGAGCCTCCGGAAATGTTTTTGTGTGTCTATGTGTGGATTATGGTGGTGTAGATTTAGTGAGACTATGTGATATGTGTGGTGTGGTGCAAGTCTTTACCTTCTCCTCTTGAATGTCAAGTTCAGTCTTGGTTGGAGAGAGCTTTACCTCCAGTTTGGCTAGATAAGTGCATCTCTCACAGGTTGTAGTGTTGGGTGGTAGGAGGAGAGGGTTGTCTGTATACATGAGGAAATTTCTACATTGCCCCAAGATGCCCAGATTCATCAGATAGACATGAGAGAACACTGGGAGCTGACCCTTGGACATGCCTGAATAAAAAACTATTTTCCTCTAGATAAGTGAGGAAAGTGAGTACAAGAGCTATTGTTCTCTAAGCAAGTGAGGAAAGTAAGTGCAAAAACTGTTTTCATCTAGGTAATGAGGAAGGTTGAGTGCTATAGTAATTAGTAGCTTATTTAGTGTTTTCAACAAGTTCTGAACAAGTGCCGTGCACGAATAAGCAAATTCAAGTGCTAAAACTAAGACTCTGTATCTGCACTAGACTAGTTACAGGAAAGAAACAAGTGCAAATGCGGGCTTTCAAATCAGAAAGTTGAGAGAGATGGAAAAGATTGCCCAGACAGCCAATTACTATAATTTCCTGGCCAGAACCACTCCTTATGTGGTAGACAGGTTACCTAGTGCTTACCACTCCCACTGACAAGCTAGAAGGCTTCCCTCCGACACAGAAAGGCTTGGGGGGGGCTCAGAAGCTTAAATACAGTCCTGGATACAGCAAATTTGTATCTGGACTACACTAGTTACAGGAAAGGTAGGAAACAGGCTTACAGTGTTTTGTTTTGTTTTTTACAGAAAAGTAGCTAAAACAGCAGTAAAAAGCACACTTGAGTATATAACAATACTAGGTCAGTTGTCCTTAACTTCCTGTCAAAACGAGACAGAAAACGTAACATTTTGCTTCTCCTGTGTAAGTTACTCTGGACAAGAGCAATTTATTGGGCTTGGCTCATGGTCTTGTGCTGATTCTTAACCCTTCTTTTAAGTTAATTTCTGGTAAAACAGGAAGGGACTCCTCTATACTGAACAGGTCCATGAACACAGATGCAACGTTTTATCCTCAGAATTCTGATTATGATTCTGAGGAGAGTGTGGTATCTGATTCTGCCTGTTAAGGATTCTGTTTTTCTGAGACTGCTTCAGAATGAACCATTATTTTTGCTGGAAAAATACCAAGTTTCTCAGTCCTTTAGAAAATATTATAATTTGCTGCAACTGGAATTTCCAAACCCCTCACCCAATCCTACAGTGCTGTCAGCACTGGATGATGTGTTTGTTGTAGCTGGTGGTTTCCCTAACAACCAATCTGCTGCCCCTAGGAAAACTATTAGAATGCAAAAAGTATCTCAGTCTTGCAAGGTTTTATACACTAGTCTTAGACTTGACCTGGCAGCTGACATCAAGTATTTTGTTACTTCTAATTATTCTCCTTCTGATAAGGATAATAAAGTTTTTAAAGGTTTTGGGGAAAAAAATGTTTCTGCGATTTTGATTTTTAGAATTTTGAATAGTCAGGCTCATATGCTAAAGTTTATCCTGGCTAATTCTGAAGGTATAAGTAATGTGTTGGCTTCAGTTTCCTTGTATGAGGAAAAACCTGCTTTTTGTAGCTTACTAATTTTTTTGCGTATTTTTTATCCCAGGGTGTGGACATATACTTTTTCTTTTCATGGCAATGCCCTTTCAGAGATTAGCTTCCCTTTCTCATTTGGCATAAAATCTCTGAAGAGCTTGGCACCTAAACTTGTCTTTTTAGTCAGCTCAACTCTTTTTGACTAACTGTTTGGGTGCAAGGAAGGTGTCTTTGAAGCTTTGGAAACTGGCCAGCTGTTATATCCTATGCAGGATATAACACCATATAGCTTAGGCTAGCACTGATCATTGGATCATCTATTGTTATGGTTAAGTTTTCTTACACAACTGTATTTTCTCTTCATTACCCTTTGGGTTATTCACTGCTACAAGAGTGGCACAAAGTGTATAGCTCCACAGATAGTCTACTGCAGACTGTAAGATATTCACATTTTTTCCTTATTCAGATGACATGTTTATCTTGGCAGAGTCTGTTTCAAAGTGTCAGGAATCACTCGCTTGTGTAAGAGATCTCCTTTGCATATTGTGTTTCCAGGAGAACATTCTGAAGTTTTGTTTGACTCATTTCCACAGGATTGTATTCCCCAGGTGTCTCCTAAATATTTCAATTCAAAGAGCTTTTCTGCTCCAGGACTCCTTGCAAGCAAGACTGGAAGATATATGCATTCTTATTTCCTTGAACAGGAATGTTCCTTTATACTTTTTTCACTGATATACATTATCATTCTGAAGATTTAGAAGGATTCTCCAAAGATCATTTTGGTGGCTTCATTCTGGCCCAGACAACAGTAGTTCTTTTTTGGGGGGAATGGCCAAGGGCAATTACCATAAAAGTTTTTCACAGGCAGGACCTATTCACACAAAACAGGGGTTGTTTGATTCACACCAACATAAAACAAATTCATCTAACTGCCTGGGTGATAATGTTAATACCTTTTAGGCACCTGTTTTCTGAGGAAGTGTACCAGAAATTTAAAGGTGTCAAAGAAACATGATGATAGGAAATTATAAATTTAACAAATGGAAAATAATTTAGTTGGTGCTGTAGTAAGAACCAAAACCCTTTAAGGGAAGTATTTCCTTGGTTCTATAATATGTATGTGAGTTGTTACCCTCAAATATTTCATACTCATCTGTCAAGGTTCATTTGGTAGCCATTTCAGCATGTCTGTCCATGGAGCCCCCTCTTTCAGTGTATTCCCATGTCAAGATGTTTTTGAAAGACTACTACATACCCATCCACCTAGAATAAGGTGGCTCCTGCTTGGAATCTTAAAAAAAGTGAAAGGGAAAGAAGAAGAGGAGAGAGAGACAGACAGGTAAGGATAAAGAAAGGGTTCAGAAAAGATTCCCTCATCCTTCCGAATCCACTGGGCCCAACTACCAAAGTTCCTAAATTATCATATTCAGTTACTATTTCCGAACTGGTTCAGATCTAATCCTCTTCTCCTCCATCTATATTTTCTCCAGAGCCAGCCAGCCCATGGCTCTATTCCCCCAGTTTACAGGACAGATCAGTGCAGCAGTTCTCCAGGCCTCCTATAGTGGCATAATCATTCAGGTCCTTTCTTTCATCTAGCAGTCTGTTGAAGCTGATGACAGAATGATGTGAAAGTTTCTGGTTACCCAAATCCAGAGTGGGTCCTCCCTGATAGCTTGCTTGGCTTTAAGTCCAATGACATCTAGTCTCAAGGAGTCTCAGAGCTGAGAAGTTAGAAACAATGTCTGGGATTCAGGATCGACTCCATAATTGTCAGAGCCATCACTTCCCTTGGATGCTTTGGTTCTAGACAGTTCAGCTTTGATGTCTGCCTCAGAGCCAAATCTGATCAGGTCCCAGGAGATTACTGTTTTGGGTTATTCAGATCCTAGGGTACCTTCTCGGCTCCAGACTCAACTTCAGAGGTCAAGGCTTTTGAAGGGGTACTCCCCAGATAGAGAGGTCATCTCTTGCTCTCACTCTGCACCATCCCAGTCACCTCTGGATTCTGTGGTCCTTCCTTCCAATCTTCCTGTCAGATGTGGACAACCAGTTCCCTTGAGCCTCGAGAATTCTCACCAGTCAAGTTCACTTTTCTTTTTCCAGAGTTACCTCAGTGCCTTACACTGGGGAAGGGCATAGCAAGTGGTCTTGTAAAAGGAGGCATCTGAATTACCTTCAGTAGTCTCTTACAGAAGATATTGACTTCAAGGAAGGTGAGTATTCTCCCTTTGAAGATGTTGCGTCCTAGAATTGATGAATCAGCGATGAGTTTGGTCCACCAACACTCCCTCCCAAGTAAAGTAAAAAGTGGTTGCTGAACAATGAATCTGGTTTAACAAACAAAACAGGAATACTGCAGAAAGTAGACCAGAACCACTGCTAAAGTCAAAAGCAGCTTTAATAATAAAATGTTAAAATCACTCTTCTACAGAATCAAGAAATTAAGTACAAGAAGTTAAAAATAACTCTTCAGCAGTATCCAAAGGTTGTGTTGCGTTAAGTACAAGAAGTTAAAGATAACTCTTCAGCAGTATCCAAAAGTTGTGTTGCTAGTAAAAACAAGGTGCTTTTAACTTTAAAAAAGAAAGCGACAAAAGAAAACAACCACAAAAAGACCTCAGAAGACCAGGAAACTGAAACCAATTGCCAGTTACCACTCCGAAGTATAGTTTCTATAAGAGTGGTGTGCTAGTAATCCTTCAATAGTTGTAATGGAACCAAGGTTAAATTACCAGAAAACACTGTATCCAAAAGCAAAAAATCAGCACTTAGAAATCCAAAGTTACTTTTAATAATCCACGAACAATGTTAAAAAATGAGTGCTTTCGCCTGGCGCATCCCAGGCTTTGTCAAGTTATACTTCGGAGTGGTAACTGGCAATTGGTTTCAGTTTCCTGGTCTTCTGAGGTCTTTTTGTGCTTTTAACTTTAGCCATGGTTCTGGTCTTTCTACTTTCTGCAGCACTCCCTCCCAAGAGGAGTCTGTATTCCTTAAGGCTTTTGTAACTGGTCCATCTACTTCTTGGGTAGTCCATCCTGCTGATGAGCTTATTAATTAGGTCTCTCAGTGGGCATGAAAGGAACGTGACATGATAAGAGGTGATACTATGGAAGCCTGACAAAAGTTTGTTACTCTTAGGAATAGATGTCATTGGATTAAGGGTCCCAAAGTAGATGCCAATATGGTTGTAGCAGCCACAAACAAAAGGAGCTATCAAAAGAGAGTACCTCTGTCCATTCGTAGAACAGGGAATCCAAGACATCAGACAGGTTTGGAAAGTGGACTTATACTACAGCAGCTTTTGCTTTATGTGCGCTGAATTATGTAGCTTGTCTGATAGTTTTCCAGAGAGACTTGACTAAAGAGGTTTATAAGTCCCTCTTGGGTACCTTGCCTGCTGACATTCAGAAAACTCTGGAGTCACAACTAGCCACCCACCAGTTTATATGTAATGTGTCCATGTGCTTGCTATCAAATGCAGCTGATGGCACTTAGAGAGTTGCAGGCACCAGCATTACTATTCATCTGCACTTCTAGATGCATCTCTGCAATTTAGCAGAGAGCTTCAAGATATTCTTTGTGAATGTCGCTCTCAATGCATCCACCGTCTTTTGATAAGAGACCAGTTGGCATAATGGTTAAGGCCATTGCCTCCCATGCAAAGATGCATGGTTTAATCCTGACCTGTGGAAAATGCCTGTTTGGAGTTTCCATGTTCTCCCTGTCTCTCTATGCAGTTCCTGTCACCTCCAAAAAACAAGCTAAGTGTTTCCATCTCAAACACACCCAGGAATGGAGCTGTGGGTAGCAGCGCAGACTCTACATGGTGTTCTATAGAGGAAAGATGTATACAGACCAACCACTTTGGGCATCTACTGTGGTGCACCGTATTCTCAAGATAGGAGAACACGGATCATAGACTGCGCACTGTGACTAGGGCCAGTTGCCTAGCTTGGATTACCAGGGATAGCTCTGTTGAGCAAAAGCTGGATTTAAAACCAAACAGCCTGCTAAACATGAACTAATAATTGCTACACTCAGTGTAGATTTACTGACAGGATGGAACTTGGAAGTAGATGACATGATGGTAAGGAGGAGACTGGACATCCTATGTATTCAGGAGACAAGATGGAAGAGCAATGCAGCAAAGCCACTTGGCTTGGGATCCAAAGTCTACTACACAGGAGGAGAACAGGCTAGAAATGATGTGGAATTTTGGTGAGGGATGTCATCAGAATCAGTGATAGACTCATGGTAGTTAGACTCCAGTGTAATGATAGGGCAGTGTTCATAATTCTCATCCTATGCCCCACAGCTGGGTTGTCCTAGTGAGGAAAAGAGTGCATTCAGACAACATTTGCAAGACCTACTCAATAAAGCAGGACAGCATGAATACACAGAACATGTTATGAGGACTTCCTAGGTCCACAGGGGCAAGCAGCCAGAATAAAGAAGGAGAGGCTAATCTAGACTTGCCAAATGGCTTGATGTTAGCCAATACATGGTTCAGACAGAGAGAGAGAGAGAGTGAGACAAGATCACATGTAAGAGTGACCAAAATGCAACTTAGGTGGATTTCCCCCTAGTAAGGAAAGGGAAAAGGGGTAGAATCAATGATTCCAAAATCAACCCATGTGAAACAGTCATCCTACAGCGTAAACCACTGCTTGCCACAATCACCTGCAAGCAGTGGTCAGAGAAGGCTCTAACATCAACAGAGACCAGTCATAAGACCTGGAAGTTGACAGGAGAGAAAGCACAACAGTTCAATGAATTACTTAGGGTTCTAGCACCACAAGAAGAGGAAATAGGTGGAGTTGAAGGAGAATGGCAGCATGTCAAATCAGTATGTATAAGTTCTACAGAACAGATATGCGGCTGAGCCATGTGTGGAAATAATCTGCATAAGAAAAGCTGGTGGCAGAATGCAGTAGTCCAGGAAGTCATCAAAAGAAAGAAGGACTGCAGGAAAATGTGAGAGAGAGAGAAAAGACAGACCAGGATAGGAAGGAACACTGATGGCTAATAAAGAGGCTAAGAAAGGAGTTGTAATAGCAAAGAACAGTGCATGTGAGGCACTCTATCAGCTTCTGGAAAGTGACTCAGTAGATGGCACAAAACTATATCAGGTTGCAAGGCAAAGACAGAAAGATAAAGAAGGTAGACTCTTCATAAGGGATGCCAGCAACAACCTGCTCACAAGTGCACAGGATATCAAAGGCAGGTGGAAGGAGTATTTCCAACAGCTTCTGAATGAAGAAAACTCCACAGTAGCTATACTGCCCCAGACACAGCCTACAATGAGAGAAGAGGAAGAGTCCACCATAGAAGAAGTATGAATAGCACTAAGGAAAGTAAAGTCAGGGAAAGCATCAGGCTCAGATGAGGTCACAGCAGATGTGATAATGATGCTGAGTGAAATAGAAGAGAAATGGCTCCTGAGGGTACTCATAGCAGTGTAAAGAGAAAGGCATATCCCAGATGACTGAAGAATAAGCATACTAGTGCCAGTTTTCAAGAACAAAAGGGGGTGTTCACAACTGTGGGCATTACAAAGGTGTCAAACTCCTGTCACATTGCATCTAAGTTTTGGACAGGGTGATTGATAAATGAATATGCAGAGTAGTAGAAAGTAACATGGGAGATGAGCATTTCGGATTCAGATTAGGGAGCAGCAGAACTGACCCAACGTTTGCAGTGAGACAGACAGTTGAGAAGAAGCTAAAAATGAGAAAAGAGTCAACTGGGCATTCCTAGACTTGGAGAAAGCATATGAAAAGGTCCCAAGGAAGGTGATTTGGACAGTCTTGCGATGGGTTCAGAGTCCCAGAAATATTGGTAGAATTAGTGCAAGCTATGTACAAGGACACAATGACTCAAGTGTGAACAGTGTTTGGTCTGAGAGAGGGTTCTGTCTGGGATTGGGGGTGCATCATGGCTCTGCTCTGATCCCACTTCTGTTCATAGTGGTAGGATTGGACAGGTCAACAAAGTTGCTGTATGAGGACAATGTGGTAGTACAGGCAGACTCTGAGCAAGAACGTCAGCAAATTATATGGGAATGGAATGCAAAACTGAAGGCACATGAGATGAAACTGAGTATGGATAAGACAGTTGTGATGGCAGCAAAGGGGGAAAATCAACTTAAGATGAACAATGAGAGTGAATGGGAAATAGTGGAGTAGGTTAACAGTTTCAGGTATCTGGGAGGGGTGGTTGAGGAGAAGGGAAGTCTGAATGAGGAGGTCAAACCCAGAATCAGAGGGCTGCAGCCAACTGGCACAGAGTGTCATGTTTAATGTATTACAGATTGCCAAAGAAGCTGAAAAGTAAGGTGTACAAAACAGTGGTGTGACCAGTACTACTGTATGGTACAGAAACCTGGGCAATAAATGCAGAGTAGATGAGAAACTAGAGGTAATGGAGATGAAGTGCCTGAGATGAATAGCAGGATGCACACTGTGGGACAAACGAAGAAATGACAACATAAGAGTAGAAGCCAAAGTAACTCCAGTTGCAGAAAAGGTCATCTTGGGGAAAGACAGTGATGTTATGTAGTCCTATCTCGCCGTAATTCTTGCTGGATGGGTTCCGACTCAGTCAATACTAAAGCTCAAGAGCTTTTACTGGCTCGAGGCTAACCCCTAACCCATGGTGCCTCATGGCAATTCCCCAGATCTTGTTTGCTGCGATAACTTTAAGGTTGTCTCCTTACTAGCTCGCTGGCTAAGTAGAAGATTTTTTTTGATAAATCTTGTTATTTTTCATCTATTTTCTTAATATTTCTACCTTAATAGTTGTTATCTATTACCTGTGTGCACCTTACCTACATTCTTGCTGGATGGATTTGGAGCCAATTCTTGGCTCCAACCCAGCTGATACTAAAGCTCGAGACTAACCCCTATCCCATGGTGCCTCATGGCAATTCCCCAGATCTTGTTTGCAAGAAAGTAAATAGGTACATAATAGTCAGTAACTATCAATAAGTATGCACATACAAACATAACACTCTGTATTACTGTCCATGCCAGGTGGATGGACAACTACAACCAGGTCAGACAGCATAATGGATAGTCCACCAGTTCCTCCAGGAAACAGGAAGGAGGGAAGGAGGGTGGGATGCAAGAATGTAGGCGAGATGGACTACAAACATGGAACGTTATGGGAAGTACATAACTTCTTTATGTTATGTAGTCCTATCTCGCCGTGATTCTTGCTGGATTGGACAGTGTCCCGAGCACCTTTATCCCGGGTGGCTCAAGCAAAGAGACACTTCAGCATAGTGGACCCAATTTGTAATGAGTGACAAAGGTATGAGGTCTTGCCCAGCTGCTGCACAATTGGTATCATTTGGGAGTTTTGATCTAAAGGCATATGAAGTTGATACTGCTCTGGTTGAATGGCCTTTTACTTTGGCTGATAATTGTTTGCCAGCAGCTTTGTAAGCAAATGAAATGCAGTCTGCAAGCCATTTAGACAAAGTGACCTTAGAAACAGGCAAACCTTTATTTTTGTCTGAAAAAGAAACAGACAATTGGTCTGATTTTCTAAATTCTTTAGTCCTGTGCAGGTAAAACCTGAGAATTCTGTGGACATCCAATTGGTGTAGTCTGTATTCTGATTTATTAGTATGATTTGGGAAGAAAACTGGTAGTTCAATAGTTGTGTTGAGATTATGCTCTGAACATACCTTAGGAAGAAAGGGAGGATTAGTTCTAAGCGAGACTCTATCCTTGTGGAAAACAATGTAAGGAGGTCGAATGGTGAGGCCTTGCAATTCTGAAACTCTCCTAGCAGATGTTATAGCAACTAAGAACAATGTCTTCCAAGATGAATTTCAGATCCGATGAAGAACAGGGTTTAAAAGGTGGAGAAATTAAAGATGTAAGAACTAAGTTTAGGTCCCAGGGCTCCGGTGATTGCATGATTGGAGGTCTGAGAAGGAAGACTCCTTTCAAAAAGGTTTTGTATAAAGAGTGGGACATGATTGGATTTCCCATGTAGCCAAAATGATAATTAGAGTTGGCAGCTAACCGAACTCTAATAGTAGCAGCTGCAGCTCCTTCATGAAAAATGGATGCGAGGAAGGACAGGATAGACTCTATAGGAGCTGAGTAGGGATCTATGCCTTGGTTTGCTGCCCAAATGGAGAAACGTTTCCATTTACTGAAATATAATTTCCTGGTGGAAGGTTTGTGTGAAGAAATCAGAATGTGTTTGACTACGGGTGAAAAGGAGACACCTGGCTATTCGTGGAATTGGAGTAGCCATGCTGTCAATTTCAGGGTTTGGATAGTAGAATAAAACTGCCCTGATTGATGAATCAGGAGGTCTGGAGATGGTTCTAGAATCCATAGTTCCTTCAAGAGATAGGGCCACAGGAAGGGGAACCAGACTTGGCAAGGCCAGTAAGGAGCAATGAGGATCAGGGTACTCTTCAACAGTTTTGCTTTCTGAATCACTTTTGGTATGAGAGGAAAGGGTGAAAAGCATAAAGGAGTCCTGGAGGCCAATTGTGGACCAGAGCATCCCTGGGTGACATCCCCGGATGGGGAATTAGGGCAAAGTAGCTGCTGCATTTAGTGTTCATGTATGTGGCGAATAGGTCGCAGCAAGGCTGACCCCATTTGCAAAAGATCTCTTCCGCAACTTTTGAATTCAGGGACCACTTGTGAGGCATCAGAATTGCTCGACTGAATTTGTCTGCTATCACATTGGACTTCCCCGGGATGTGCATTGCTGCCAGAAAGCATTGAGTGTCCATCGCCCATTTCCATACACTTTAAGCCTCTCGACAAAGTGGGTAAGATTTGGTACCCCCTTGTTTATGTACCACACTACAGGCATGTTGTCTGATTGAATCGCAGTTGTCCCAGTGGGAAGAGAACTATGAAATGCTTGCAGTGCGTATAGCACCGCTCTCATCTCCAGAACATTTATGTGTAAGTGGTTTTCATGATCTTGCCAAATACCTTGAACCGTCATTCCCAGATAATGCCCCCCCCCCACCCTCTCTGGGAGGCGTCCATGGTCAGGACTGCATTTTGTTGAGGGGGAGCAAGTGGGCGACCTAGATGAAGTTGATCCGTATGCAGCCACCATGTTAGATCCTTCTTGCAGGAGTTTGTGATGAGAATTTGGTGAGACAGGGGGAGATCCTGCATTGACCACTGGGCAAATAGTAGCCACTGGAGTACTGTCATGTGCAGATGGGCTAGGGGAACTAAGAGAATGGTGGAAGTCATAGTCCCTAGGACCTGAAGGATTATCCTGGCCTGTACGTTGTCTTTCTTCAGCAAGGATCTGACTTGGTAGTGCAATGATTCAGTCTTTTCTGGTGTCAGTTTTACTGTCATGGTGGTTGAGTCTATTTCTGAGCCAAAGAATACAGTGAGCTGTGATGGAGATAAGGCTGATTTTTTTAGGTTTATTGTAATGCCTAATCTAGCACACAAGGATAGAGTCTCGTCCTTGGTTCTGATTAGTTGGTGCTTGGTGGTAGCAGTGAGGAGCCAGTCTAGGTACGGAAACACCTGGAATTCTTGATGTCTCAGGTGAGCCATTACCACTGCCATGCATTTGGTGAACACTCTGGGGCTGTAGTGAGGCCAAAGGGCAGTGTTCAAAACTGAAAATGACTGGTTCCTAGCTGAAAGCATAGGTGTCTTCTGGAGCGCCTGTCCATTTTGATGTGGTAGTATGCGTCCTGAAGATCTATTGAGCACATCTGGTTGTCTTTCCCGATAAAGGGAAACATCGACTGCAGAGTGATCATACAGAACTTCGATTTCTTTACAGACTTGTTCAGTTTGCTGAGATCTAGAATTGATCTCCAGTCCCCTGTCTTTTTGGAACTAAAAAGAATCGTGAGTAAGTACCAGATCCTATTTGCTCTGTTGGGACTTCTTGAATGACTCTTTTTTTTGAAGCAATGAGATGACCTCTGATGTTGCACGGTCTAATTGAATGGGTGGCATGTCTGGTAGAGACAGGTTTACCGGGGGTTTGGAAACAAAGGGGAATAAGGTAACCTCTGGATATTATGGTTTGTACCCAACGATCTTGGGAAATTTGTAGCCAGGTGCATGGGTACAGTGAAAGATGACCCCGACGGTCTCCAGCGACAGACAGTTGGGCAATCCCTCAAGGGCGACAGAAGGGACGATCAGAGAAAGTTTCTCTATCTCCCTGATGCTGTGGACCTCCTCTGCCACAAGGGCGACGTCTTCCATTATATCCCCCCCCCTTCTGCCTCTAGGGGAGGGTTGACCTTGCGCCTGAGGAAAACCTTTTCGGGATTTAGAGAACCACATTTTCCCTCCCATATGGCCTTTGAGAAAGGGTCTAGAAGGAAGAGAGAAATGGACTCTGACAGCACATAAGGTTTTCCCTTCCTCCTCACACCTGGTCAAAGTCTCTTTTACCTGCAGTTCAAAAAGAGTTGAACCATCAAAGGGGACGTTGGTAAAGGAAGACTTAAAGGATTTTGTAAAGTTGCATAGACATATCCAGGAATGTCTCCTAAGAGAAATTCCTGCTGTGGCTGCCCTGCTCGCTCCATCAGCTGCATAGGAAATCAGCCTCATGGAGGAGTTAGCTATAGATGTAAGGGTGGAGAGCTGTGCAGACACCTTGTCTGTGGATCCTGAAGCTACTGAACCCTGAAGGATGTCTCCCAACTCCTTCAGAAGATCCCTTTGACATCTAGTAAAATGGGACAGGTAATTCAGCAATCGTAAGTTAAATGCCACTGAAGAGAAGGTACGCTTTCCATACCTATCCATCGTTCTAGACTCTTTATTAGGAGGATGGATAGTAGAAGATGTCTCGGACAACTCCTTTTTTGTGGCCACTGCTACCACCATAGCATCCACAGGAACTCCCTTAGAAAGAAAGGACTTATCTTCCAGGGCAGTCATAAGTTTGTTTGGCCTCCTCGGGACAGGCTCCACTGTGTCCGGGGAGGTCCAGGCTTTCTGGGATATGACCCCCAAGAGTTGGTCATAAGGCAGTGTCACCCAGGAGGTGGAAGGATGGGAAACAAAGGCCTCAAAGTACACTGATTCATCTTCTGTAGGGTTAGAGGTCCTCCAATCACCCCTCTGTCTAAGGATTTCAAGGATGTCAGCAAAAGAGACATCCTGAGAGGGGGATCTAGGGGACCCTTCTGACTTATCCAAATCAGTGCCTGACGTGACAGACTCAGATGAGTCAATGTGCTTCCTCTTACAAAGTCTCTTCCGAGGGAGCTCTCCAGTGGGATAATCTGGGGAGGTCTCAAAAGAGGAAACACCTCCAATGGGGGCTGCTTGAGCCTTTGGTTCCCTACGCTGAGGGGGTAGCGGGGGAGGAGAGGTTGCTGTCAGCTGCTGGTGGGGCATCGGGTCCAAAGGCAGGGCTTTGGCAATAGACAAAGCTTTCTTTATTGCCTTGAAGGTCTTTCCACCCCACTCCAAAGACGACCTCCGCTCCGAGGAGAAGGAAGGTCGGCTCTGAGCAGGAGGGACAGGTTCCGAAGCAGACGTGGGAACCGAGCTCAGTTGAGCCAAAGCACCGAGAGGGAGGGTCAGTTCTGAAGAAAAAAATGGGGTGACTATCCCTCTCGGAGTCGACTCGAGAACGTCAGCTCCCAGATCCCTCGGCTCAAGACTGAGTCGCTGAGGATAGAGTTATTGGTTCTGAGGAAGCAGGAAGAATTCTTGGAACCAAAGGATCCAACACAGAAGGGCCCAAAGTGTTCGACTCCGAGAGCGAAGCAGTCAGAGGAAGAGCAGTAGTCTGGAAATGGGACGGCTCCGAAGCCTTTGTGTCTAGAAGAGCTAACTTTTTAGCCAGAGCCGGGTCACAGGGCAACCTCTTCACCACCCGCTCGATATCCTCATCTGAAAGTGTCCTGGAGGAACAGGTGGAGACAGAAGGAGATCTCCTCCTTTGTAAAATAGGAGACCTCAAAGTTGGTGAAATAGGGTTGATAACTGGCGAGTGTCTCAATACCGAAGGTTGTCTCAGCACTGAAGAAACTGACGGAACCGAGACAGAAGAAGCGGAATCAGAGCCAGAACTCCTTGGCTCCGTTGCTTTAGACTTTTTTAGATGGCTCCGATGCTGGAACCGAAGATTTTCTCTTCACAGTTTTGGGAGCTGTCTGACCAAGTTCCAGCTGTTCCTGGAAGGAACTAGTCATAAGACCCCTGTCTATCAACTTACAATGTTTTGTAGTTCTGTCTCGCCGTAATTCTTGCTGGATGGGGATTTGGAGCTGATTCTCGGCTCCAATTCCGTCGATACTAAAGCTCAAGAGCTTTTACTGGCTCGAGGCTAACCCCTATCCCATGGTGCCTCAGTTCCCCAGATCTTGTTTGCCGTGAAAGCTTTGACATGTCCGTTTTGAATTACAGATATTTTTTTAAATTTTTAAATACTAGTACATCTTTCTTAAATTTCACTATGGAACAAAGCAGTGACAAGATTAATTTTTTGGATATATTTATTATCAAAGCTGAAGTAGAACCGAACTTAAAAACCACGATATACAGAAAACCCACATATTCCAATACCCTCTTATACTGTGAGAGTAGACACCCTGACTTTCAAAAAAAGTCACTTGTCAAAGGCCAATGTGTTAGATTGGCACGTATGAACAGTGACATAGAAATGTTCTATGAAGAGAGGGACAAGTTGAGGGGTATGTTACAACAAATAGGGTATCCTAACAATTTTATTGAACCGATTCTTTATTGAGGTCACGGAAAAAAGGGTATGTGGTCACTTTTTTCCATTATTAGGGACTGATACATCTGGTATTGTTACCCCTAATATTAACATTTTGAGTGAAGATACAAACATGACCCAAGATTTCAGCAAGGCCCTTATTTTAACTTATAACCCATTATTTTATGACATCAAGGACATATTAAATAAGAATTGGTTTATTTTTAGAGGAGATCAAGTATTGTTAAAAAATGTGGGGGAAAAGCCATGTGTTATATATAAAAAAGGTGTTTCTTTTAAAAATTTACTTGAACAAAACATAGAGGGTTATAAAACCTATGGAAAAGGACGGATGACCAAATGTGGTCATTGTACACAGTGTTCCAGTATTTTTGAAACGGACACCTTACATATTCCAAATTATGGTCTAATACATTTGAACCATAGGTGAATTGTAACAGCACTTTTGTAGTTTATGCAGCCTTATGCCAGTCCTGTGAAGGATTTTACATAGGCAAGACTAAAAAGACTTTCAAAGTGCGTGTATACCAACACAATTATGATATTAAAAAAGCCAATGGAAAAAAATGCATTGGCATTTCACATCAAGGAAAATCCTGACCAGAGGTTTAAATTTATTGCCTTTGACAAAATTGTTCTTAACAACAGCGGAGGGTCCACGAGAATTGTTTCTCGAATTTAGAGAATGTATGTGGCAGTTAAGATTTAATGCCAGCAACCCCCCTAGGTTGAATTATATTATTTCCCTCTCTAGTTATTTAAAACTGAAAGCTGAATTTTATCTTTGATACTTTTGTAATATTTTAACTTACACAGCAAATAAGGAAAGTAGGGGAAAATGTGATCCATGTATGTTTATAATACTTCATTTTATACTTAGTGTAGCAACAGTATGCTGGATTGATGTTTGTTATTTATTTATACATATGGGTCAGTGTGAAGAACAAACAAACTATTGTAGTTTGTTTTGTCTTGCAATTTTTATTATTTCTTAATCAAGTTTCACACATATTTCAATGTTTAGTTTTAAAACATAGTGTTGCAATACAACCTGAATCCTGTAGAGGCAGTACAACTTGAGAAACAGTGTTGCAGTACAGTTTGAATCCTGTAGAGGAAATTAATTGTGGTCATGTGGTGGTGCCTGGATTTTAAAAGGAAGTGATGTCAATGTTTTATGTAATCTGATGAAGTCAAGTGTATCTACTGACGAAAGCGCTCATTAAAAGAGTATTTTTCTTCAGATTTGTGGCGGTTTTCTTATTTTCATTCAACATAACGAAGTTATGTACTTAACATAACATTCTATGTTTGTAATCCATCTCGCCTACATTCTTGCTTCCCACCCTCCTTCCCCCCTTCCTGTTTCCTGGAGGAACTGGTGGTCTATCCATTATGCTGTCTGACCTGTTTGTAGTTGTCTGTCCACCTTGCATGGATAGTACTACAGAGTGTTCTGTTTGTATGTGCATACTTATTGATAGTTACTGACTATTATGTACCTATTTACTTTCTTGGAAACAAGATCTGGGGAATTGCCGTAATGCACCATGGGATAGGGGGTTAGTCTCGTGCCAGTAAAAGCTCTCGAGCTTTAGTATCGGCCGAGTTGGAGCCGAGAATCGGCTCTGAACCCATCCAGCAAGAATGTAGGCAAGATGGACTACAAACATGGAATGTTATGGTAAGTACATAACTTTTTTTATCATATGGCTAATCAAGTCCATTCTGCTGTCTTGTGAGTGGTCTCTCAATCAAGTCATGGCTGTCCAGATCTTTAGCCACTGGGGCCAGCCATTCTGAAACCTGTTTCAACTCCATCCGCCTCCAAATGCAGTAGCTATTTCATCCTGACTCTTTAGGAGGAGAGTCATCAAGGGATACACTGGTCCACACTTGGCCTCCAGGTCTTCTATACTCTTATCTGCTCACTCCCCCATGGTACAAGGCAAAGGTGATCCTCATTGCCCCCTTTTGGCTTTATCAGGTATGGTTCCCCTTTCTCTAACCTCACTTGATACATCCTCCTTGGATGCTGGAACCCCTTCCAGACTTCATCTGTCATCCGTCCTGCAAGTCTTATCTGGACATAGCAGTCCTGAAACTAATTGCATGGTTTCTGCAATTCCAGTGATGGTCAGAAAGTCCTGGCTTTCTACCCCTGTACTTCATATCTTGACATCCTGTCAGAAATATTCTACTAGAAAGGTTTACAGAAGTAAGTGGAAGATGCTTCTATCTGGGCTTCCTTTGGGGCCATGGATTCTTTTTCAGCCCCACTTCCTTCTGTTTTGGACTTTCTAGCTAGCCTGTTTCAAGAAAGAGCTTGTTATTCTAGCATTAAGGTTCAGATGGCTGACATCTCTAATTTTCATGTGGGAGAGGATCATATTCTTATTGCTTCACTGAAGGTATTGAAAGTGTTTTTAAGGGGTACTGTTCTCCTTCACCCTCTTTTAAGGGATAGTGTTCCACCTTGGGATATTACTTTCTTACTCCATTCCTTGACCAAACCCCTCTTTTAACCTGATGCTGTGGTGCAGATGAAATGTCTTTCTTTCTTTGAAAACGCTTTTTCTGGTAGCAGTCACCTCCACTCGAGGGATTTCAGAGCTACAAGGTCTTTCTTGTAAATTGCCTTATTTGATATTTCACAAAGATAGGGTGTCTCTTCTAACAAAACCCTACATTCTTTCTTAAGGTGGCACCTGACTTTACCTTGAATCAGGTTATTAAGCTGCCAGTATTTTTTAATAATTTTTCCAACAAAGTGGAGTATACCTTGCATTTGTTGGTGGCTCATCATCAATTAAGATTCTGCCTACATTGCACTAAAACCTTTAGGAAAACAAACCAACTTTTAATTTCCTTCTCTCCTGCCAAAATGAGAAATTGTGTTTCTAAAGTCACCCTTTCCTGGTGGCTGGCTGATTGTATCACCTTTGTTTACAAAGCAGAAGAAGTGTCATTGCCTAAAAATCCTAAAGCTCATTCTACAAGTGTGATTACAACTTCCACAGCTTTCTTTTCCGGAGTTCCTATTGATAATGTTTGTGCACAGCCACTTTGACCGCTGTACATATGTTCATATCTCGTTATAAATTGGATTTGCAGTCCAGGTCTCAGGCTTTGTTTGGCTCCACCATCCTCCGGAATATCCTTCTTTGAGACCTCCTGGGGTTTTGATAGCTGGGGACTCTGTTCTGTCAGTTGAGGATGGGTGGTAGAGATGACATCGGATATGAAATCATGCACTTTTCATAATGCGATTTCTGTGTTGTCTTCTTCCGTCCTCATCAGTTTTCCTTCCTACTATTACTTTGCCAGATTATTACAGTTCTTGGAGTCTTGATTGATGCCCTGAACCTTCATGGAACCTTGCCTTATTTACAGTTTGTGACTGTATTTTTTTTTCATTATTCTCATGTCCATCTCTTTCTCTTATTGTTGGGGAATTTTCCTGTCTTGGGCTGGCAGACTGATTGGAGATACTGTATTGACAGAGGGGGGTTATGGGTAGAGGGAAGAGCCTTGTAAAAGCTGCCAACGTCAGATCCATACAGATTCGAAAACCCATCAGTTGAGTAGGATGGAAGACGACAAACATGGATCTAACATTATGGTAAGTACATAACTTTCATTTTACTTACACAGCTGTACTTTCCATAGTTATATATTTTTTAGATATATTTTGCTATAGTGAATTTTAATAAATCATATTTTGATGAATTGTGATCATACATTCCAAGAGGTGAACTGATAAACTATTAACTAAATTTGGTAGGTCTTTAGATACAGTGATAAGTATTTTTTTTCCTCTAGTTGAGACTAATTAATGTATACAAATCATGGAATGATATAATAAACATAAATTAATTCTCATGCCAGCTGTTAGTTGTTGTGTTAGTGCAATTAACACTTCGATAGTTAAAGTTACCCATTAATTGAATGTTATTCATTTCCAAGGTACTATCTAATATTGATAGATATTCCCATTGCTAAGATGATTCTATACTAGTACTACTACAGCAGAGAACAGTCATTACAGAATTACTTGATGAAAAATCATTTATTTGAACAGTCACACATTCTATAACATCCACGTTTTGACAAGCTTAGATGTAACTGAATTATGAATCCATAAAGTCACTGCACCGCCTCATAAGCTTTCCCTGAGATATTCCTGTTTTGTATAATCAAGAGGCTATAAATCTTTACGAGTTCCATGATTTTTTAGTTGTGTTACACTTACAAGTTCACCAAACGTATTACCTAGATTCTTAGCATTGCAGAGGTAACATGTCAATGTTGTATTAAATCTTCTATTTCTGTAGTTGTTATTATTTGCATATTTTGTTGCTGTAAATTTTTTTTAAATGTTCTGATATCTTTTGAGATACAAAAGTTGCCCCACAATGGCTAAGATGAAATCTATCATTTGAAAATATATGATCTGAAGTAGGATATTCATTTGTCTGCAACCTGTGGGTTATGGATCCGATATCGGATCCGAACCGGCATGGTTTTCCAGCTATGGATCCAAGCTCTCAGCTCCTCCCCTCACCCATAATGCCCTGCTCTACCCTCATGACCTCAGATCTCGTTTGCCGCGCTGGTGACTGGATTTGGGTACATAGCTCTCAGCTAAGTGAACTCTATTTCTTGTTAAAATCAGAGAATTTTTGGTTTTGAGTGAATTTGTGTGAAAGTTTTTTCTTATAAGTGTATTTTGAGTTTATTTTGAGTTAAAGTAAGTAATTTTATTCCCTCCCTCGCTGTTGCGTGAGTGTGTGTGTAGGCCTGTGTGTCTTTTTTTGTTTTAAGTTACTTCTGTAACTTTAGTGTGTTATAGATTATGGCTGACCAGCCTAAATCTATCTTTAGAATCCGAGTGTGGCCATAAGCTCTCACCGCTGATGGCCACACTCGGTGTGTTGTTGAACACCTCACATCTGGTTGTTCCATTTGTGCAGGGTTCAACCCCCAGGGGAGGCGGAGGTCCAAGCTGGTCTTGGCGGGTCTTTTACGCCAGACTCGGCCCGCCTCCGGCCTCTCGGGACTACTGTGGCTGCAGTTGTTCCCTGTGGCACCCCTCCTGCTCCTGGGACTCAAACTCCCGCTTCTGGAGAGGAGAGGATGCTGCTAAACCTCTGTTTCGGCCCGCCAGCCATGAGCTCTCCCCGGCTCGTGGGTTCGGGATCTCCTCCTTCTCTCCGGTCCCCTCCCTGTGTTCACGGGTCCTGAGGAGGAGGAGACCCGATCTCCGAGGCTATCGAGGAGGCACTCCAGGCCTACCTCGTAGCCTCTTCGATCTACCCATAGCCTTTCTGATGCTGATCTGGACCGGATGATGAGAAGGTTCATCCAGGCCCAGATGCAGATGGGAGTGCTCTTGCCTCCCCTCGAGCTCAACTCAACCCTTTTTTAAGCCTCTTCTCCCTCCGACCGCTATCCGGGCCGCTGAGCACTGAGCAGCTGGAGCCGGGGGGGGGAAGGTCCGATAGTACTACTTGGTACCGGACCCCCCCCTCCCTGCCTCAACCCCCGGACGATCGATCTCGAGCCTCCGAGCCTGGATCCGGGGGATCAGTGCTCAGTGCACTGTCCCTTCGGATCCGCGGCTCGATCCACTCTTCTTGTCGGATCCTTTGGTGGTCGGCTCCCTTCCTTTGATGTAGTGGAGAGGGCTCTGTTGAGGGTCTCGGAGCACTTGCCCGTGCTCCCTCTGCACTGGGCCAGGCTTCCACCATCCGCCCTGGGACAGCCCGTTTCTGTGCCCCAAGTTGCTCCTATGGAGGACTCCTCTGACAGCCCCCAGAGGAGGCCCCTAAGGAGGCACATTGACTCCGAGTCTCTCACAGAAGACACGGACTTGGAGGAAGGGAAGGCTCCCCGGTCACCCCGAGGATGTCTCCTTTGGAGACATCATGGAAATGTGGTCTGCCCCCAAGTCTTCCTCGGACCGAGTCCTGTTCTTGGAGGCATTGAACGCCGGCCGTCTACCTCTTGGGTGTCCCTGCCCCCCCCCCTGGTGGACCTTATTACCACCAGGGTGTGGAAGGAACCGACACCCGTGAGCAATTCCCCCAAAGGGCTTAGGATCCTTAGTCCGCCATCCGAGACCCATTGGAGTAAGGGCCTCCTGTAGATGCCATGTTGATGGCGGCCACAAGAGGGAACTAGCTCAGGAGAGTCCTCAGTCCACCCACGCAAGGAGTCGGATGATGGACCGCTTGGGGAAGCGGATGTTCAGTTCCCTTCTCGCTGAACTATTGGCACATGTTATTCGGATGCAGCGAGATCTTATTAAGGAATACGCTGCATCCCCCAGTCCATTTTCCGAGGAGGACAGAGTTCTGCACTCCACCCGTATGGCCACTCTTAGGTCAGTTACGAATACTTCTATGCGGCTACTCTCCCATGCAGAGCTGGACAGGACTGGTCACTAGGCGTCAGGCCTGGCTCCGTCCCCTTTGATGGTTCTGCTCTGTTTGGCAAGACCGTCGTTGACCGAAGGACGGAAGACGCTGTCTGCCGTCGGAATCCGCTCTGCACCCCAGAGGCCCTATTCTAGGAACCAAAAGGGTCAGAAGAAGATGTGGTTCCGAAGTCGCAGCAGTCCCAGCCTGCTCGGACAACCAGTCCTTCCGTGGCAGAGGAGGACAGGAGGGCGCCGCCCTAGAGGCAGAGGGGCTCCCAGAAACCGGTCCAGGGAACCTTTCTCTGAGCGGCCCGCCAACGAAGGGTTGCCCGACTGCTCTACTCTGGAGGCAGTCACCTAGTGGCATGGGAGTCCATAACAATCATATCCAGGGATATCGCATCTTTCCTTCACCTTCCAAAATTGAAGTCCCTCCCAGACGTCCCACCGGTCAGGGAGGCCGCTTTGGCAGAAATTGGCCATCTGCTAAAGAAAAGAGCCATCCAGCCCGTTCCCCAGACCAGATCGGATCAGGGTTCTACTCCAGATTCTTTTAGTGCCAAAAGACGGGGAACTAAGACCAATCCTAGACCTCTCTCTTGAATCTGGCAGTCCCTAAAGAAAAGAATGGTCACTGCAATCTATTCTCCCCTTCTGGGAGAAAATCACTGGATGTGCTCGATAGATCTCAAGGTACCACATCCTGATGGACAGGCGCTCAGGAGGTTTCTCCGCTTCGGCTGGGAGCCAGTCACTACCAGTTCGGGTCCTTCCCTTTGGTCTCACCACAGCCCCAGGGTGTTCACCAAAGTACTAGCAGTGGTAGCGGCCCACCTGAGGCTTCAGGGGTGCAGGTCTTTCCCTACCTGGACGACTGGCTTCCCAACAAGGCATCTACTTCTCTTGGACTCCTTTCTCCATCTTGCTCCATTTCTGGGCATCACAATAAATACAAAGAAGTCCAACCTCCACACAGCTCTTAGATTTCATAGGGGCCAGACTAGACACAAGGAGTTTACGAGCCTTCCTCACTGCGGACAGAGTTCTAAATCTGCAGCTCCAGGTGCGGCCATTCTCCATTCAAGTTCTGTTCCAGCGGAGTTGGTCCTGAGGGCTCTAGGGTCCATGGCTTCGCTATAGCACTTCTTCCTCTTGCCAGGCTCAATATGCGCATTCTACAGTGGACGCTCTTAGTACAGTGGTCATACCTTGCTCTCCCATGCATCATCCCATAGCGATCAGCAAGGCTTGCAAACGGTCCCTCTTGTGGTGGCTCCACTCCCGGATCTCCACAAAGGTCGCCCATTTTGTGCTTCTCCTCTCGCCACGGTGACCACGGACGCCTCCCGCCTCGGGTGGGGGCACGACAGTCCAAGGCACGTGGAGCGATTCAGAGACCTTACTGCATATCAATGTTCTAGAGATGAGAGCAGTGCTCTTAGCGTTGCTAGCACTTCAGGACTTTCTTCCCTTGGGAACAATTGCGATTCAATCGGACAACATGTCTGTTGTCTGGTACATCAACAAGCAAGGGAACAAGGTCTTACCCTCTTTGTCGAGGCCATGAGAGTTTGGGAATGGGCAATCTCCACCAATCGCTTTCTCATAGCAACGCACATTCCGGGTCGGTCCAACATCCTAGCGGACAAGCTCAGTCGCACCATTCTGACCCCTTACGGTGGCCTCTCAATTGTCAAGTAGCGAACGGAGCATATTCGCACGGTGGGGAACCCTTCATGCGATCTTTTGCTTCTCCTCAAACACCAAGTGCGACAGTTTTTCGCTCTAATACCTCCTCCGGTACCCCAAGAGACGCTCTGGTGCATGCTTGGCCACCCGGTCTTCTGTATGCCTATCCACCCTTGCCTCTGATGCTGCAAGTTCTTCAGAAAGCCTCTCGGGTGGGTTGCAGAATGATTCTCATTGCTCCATTCTGGCCTCGACAGATCTGGTTCCCCTTCCTAAGGTCTCACTCGGTGAATCCTCCTTGGATTCTAGATCCCATCGGATCTGATATCCCATCCATCCTGCATTCCTCCTCCGAACCTGGACAACTTGAAGCTGACCGCTTGCTGCTCCAGTTCCACTCTTGATAAGGACTCGGTATTTCTTCACCTGTAAAGGCTATTTTGGTGGCGGCTCATAAACCATCCACTAGAAAGGTTTACGAAGCAAATGGAAACGTTTCTCTGTGTGGGCGGAGCGGCAAGGCCTGAATCCCTTCACGGTTCCTCTCCCTGTAGTGCTTGACTTTCTAACCTCTCTCTTTAACGATGGTGCCAGCAGTTCCACAGTCAAAGTTCAACTGGCGGCAATTTCTCACTATCACATTGGCCAAGATTCTAATCCTCTTATGTCAGCCAAATTGTGTAAGACATTTCTTAAAGGTACTTTTCTTCTCAGGCCCCTGTAAAACAAGCAGTTCCTCCTTGGGACCTTTCTTTGGTCCTACAGGCCTTGACCGCTCCTCCTTTCGAGCCCGCGCTACTGGTGGATCTCAAATTCTTGTCCTACAAGACAGCCTTTTGGTAGCCATTACATCAGCCAAGAGAGTTTCTGAACTTCAAGCTTTATCAGCTAAACCTCCTTACTTGGTATTTCATCCGGACCGTGTCTCCCTCAGGACCAACCCGTCCTTCCTTCCTAAAATCGCTTCTGAAGCAAACATCAATCAATCCATTAACCTCCCTGTTTTCTTCCTAAATATGAAAACAAAGGTGAATATAAGCTACATTCACTAGATGTTCACAGGCAACTTAGATTTTATCTCAACAGGACAGCTGGTCATAGACAATCCGACCAGCTGTTTATTTCCTTTGCAAAATTCAATTTGGGCAAGCCAATCTCTAAAGTTTCTCTGTCCCGCTGGATTTCACAGTGCATTTTATTGGCTTATCAAGCGTCAGGAAGGCCCGGGGGAGTGTTCATGCCCATTCAACCCGGTCAGTATCTACCTCGGCAGCCTTCAAGGCTAGGATTCCTCTAGATGATATTTGTGCAGCAGCCACGTGGGCTTCATCTCATACATTTATTTCCCACTATAAGTTGGATCTTGCATCTAGGGGTAGAGCATCCTTTGGCTCGAATATCCTTCCATGATGGCCCAAGATTCAGGTAGCTGGGGACTCTGTCCCACAGGTTGCAGACAAATGAATATCCTACTTCAGATTTAGAAGTTATGTACTCACCATAACGCTTCATCTGAGTAGGTGTATTCATTTGTCAGCACCATCCTCCTATCCCCTGGCCTTTCAGTTTCCTGCATATTCTTTGTTACCCTTTTTAGGGTATTGTTGCTTTGGCAAACTCGATCTGAGGTCATGAGGGTAGAGCAGGGCATTATGGGTGAGGGGAGGAGCTGAGAGCTTGGATCCATAGCTGGAAAACCATGCCGGTTCGGATCCGATATCGGATCCATAACCCACAGGTTGCAGACAAATGAATACACCTACTCAGATGGAACGTTATGGTGAGTACATAACTTCTAAATTTCTTAAGATACATTCCTTCCAGAATGAAGTAAGTTTGATATAAGCAGTTCAAAGTTGTCTCAGTCAGCTATTATACTTATGAGCTTTATTATACAGATAGTCATTCTACCTGGCGTTGTATTTCACAGAGAACTAAGTGTATAGATTACTTCTATAACATCTTACAAATTTTCTATATAGAATTTGTCATTGTTACAAAGAGTATAGTATAAATTATTTGTGCCCCCAGGTGGACCTAAGAATCATCTTAGTAATATTTGTCAATTTCAAACCTGAAAGTCCAGAAACCATAACTTCACTCTTGTTCAGGCTATAAAGGTTTCTTACTGTTGGCTTAAATATATAATATCGAAGAATTAAGCATTCAGTACCTTTTAAAATATCATTATGACTTTATTAGTTTCTGTGAAAGTATTTTACAATCTCTGATGGTACATCAGAACTTAATAATATGGGAAGTGATCTCTGATTAACTTCCAAGAAGTGCTCACCTTTTCCTTTTTTGTTTCTCATGTTAGTTTGTCACTCTTCAGTGTCCAATGTGGTTGTAATTCTAGTTCTTTTCCTATTGGTTGGCTGCTGCATAATAACTTCTGAATATAATGATGCTGCTCCTTTTTTATTGTTAAATAGAGTATTTAAAATATTTGTGGGTATCATTATTTAATAGTGTCACTTCCATCTTTATTATGAAAATTTAAATTTTCATTGGTAATATCTGTGTTGTTCACCTGCAAATCAAGTTATTGAACTACATTTCATAATAAATTTTGATTTCCGAAGTTCTGTCTTTACTACTTGTCCATTCATTGTTGAGCTGATTTCCAAGTTTGCCTGTTTGTGAGATTTCAGTTACACTTATCTGAATGCTATTACTCATGTCAGTCATATGTCCATGCCCAAATTTGAATTACTATCAGAAGTTTGTAATGTGTTTCTTTTTTTATCAATATTTCCCTTTTGCAGGGCTCCTACTTAGTTATTTTGATATTGTTAATGGTATTATGTATGTAATTAGTTCATTTCCGACTTCCTCTAGCCGGGTGTTCACAAATGCCATTGCAGTTCTAATGGCTACCTTATTAGTACAAGAAGAACTGACCTGACTTCCCAGGAGGCCACAAAGCCTTTTTATTCATTATTTAAGGTTCGTGGCTCTACTGTATTTGCTTGCATACCTTTAGTAGAATATTTCTTGCTTCTTACTCACTTCAGATTCAGTGAGTCATTATTTTTTACAGTCCTAATATAGATCTTTCATGGTAATGGTGGGAAGGGTCTAGGTACTCCTATTTGCCAGCCCTGGGTCATTAAGCTACTGGCTTGCTGTGTTCAGTTGTACAGCTTGAGTTACCTGGGATAGGTCTGTTGAGCAAAAGCTGGATGTAAAAGTAGTCATCCTGCCAAACATAAAATAAGGATTGATACCCTGAATATAGGTTCACTGACTGGATGAAGCTTGGAAGTGGATGACATCATAAGAAAGAGATTGTTTCCTGGATACATAGGATGTCCAGTGTGGAAGGCAGTGCAGCAAATGCACTTGGCTTGGGATCCACACTGTCCTGCTCTGGAAAGAGGGGGGGGTCTAAAAATAGTGTAGTAATTGTGGTAAGAGAGAGTCTTCTAAAGGCAGTGAGGGATGTCATCAGAATTAGTGACAGACATATGGCAGTCAGACTCTAATGTAAAAAAGGAGCACTATTCATAATTTCAGCCTGAGTACATCCAGGGATTAGCTGCAAGACCTACTAGATAAAGCAAAACAACAGGGCTGGTGTTGATAATTGGAGACCTAAATGTGAATATTTGGTCAGACTGAACAGGATATGATACCTAGGTCCACATGGATTGCGCAAGAATTTAAGAAGAGGCATTTCTAGACTTCTGTTTTGCAAATGGCTTGATAGTGGCCAACACATGGCTCAGCAAGAGGGACAGTCGCAACATAACTTACAAGAGTAGCCAACATATAATTTGTGAAAACATCCTCCAAGTTAGGAAAGGATACTGGGTAGAATCGGAAATTGTAAAGTCATCCCCAATGAAATTGCCAGCTGACAGCTTAAAGTGGTGGCCACAGTCAGCTTCAAGAAGTGGTCAGAGAAGACTAAGATCAACAGAGACTAACCTGATCGCCTGAAAACTGACTGGAGTGAAAGCTCAGGAGTTCAAGGAATACTCAGGACTCTAGCTCCTCAGGAAGGAAATGAGATGAGTGGAGTCATAGAACACTAGCAGCATCTCAAAACAGCATGTGTAAAGACTATAGAACAGATATGAAGCTGAGACAGGTATGAAAATAAGATTCATAAGGAAGGATGGCTGTGGAATGCAGAAGTACAGGAAGTTATCAAGACAAAAGAGGAGTACAGGAAAAAGTGGAAAATAGAAAAGACAAGCCAGACTAAGCACGAATTCTGGTTGGCAAAAAAAAAGAGGCTAAGATAGCAGTCACAACAAAAAGAATAAGGCATTAGGGGTACACTACTAGCTCCCTGAAAATGACTCAGTAGATGGCACAAAGAAACTCTTTATCAGATTGCAAGGCAAAGACAGAAAGCTAAAGAAGGTAGACATCAGACACCATTCATAAGGGTTGCTTGCAACAGCCTGTCACCAGTCCACAAGATAATATTGGCAGATGAAAGGAGTATTTCAAGCAACGTCTGAATGAATAAAATCCCACAGAAACTGTACTGCCCCATACACGGCTTACAAAGAAAGAGGAGGGAGAGCGCAACCTTGAAAAAGTAAGTACAGCACTAACAAAAATTAAGTCAGGTAAGCAGCAGGATTAGATAAGGTCCAAGAAGATAAGATGAAGATGTTGGGTGAGTTGGAGGAGAAATTGCTGTTGGGGGTACTCATAGTAGTATGGAGGGAATGGTGTATCCCTGAGAACTGGAGAGCAAACATTGTAGTGCCATTGTACAAGAACAAAACTGTGAGCAGTATAGATGTACCAGAATCCTGTTACACTGCATTGAAAGTGCTGGAGAGGTGACTGATAAATGAAAAATAGAAAGTAAATGGGAGATGAGAAGTTCAAATTCAAATTAGGATGCAGCACAACCAACCCACAGTTTGCTATGAGAGACATAATGGGAAAGAGGCTAGAGATGAGGAAAGAGTCCAACTAGACATTTCTAGACTTGGGGAAAACATGTGACAAGGTTCTAAGAATGATTTAGACAGTTCTGCAATGTTTCAAATACACAGAAGCATTGATATAATTAGTGCAGGCTGTGTGCAAGGACCCAATAACACAAATATGAATAATGTTAGGATTCACAGAGGTGTTCCCAGTAGGAGTGGGTATGCATTCATTTCTGAGCCCAGCTTTGTTTATACTGGTGTTGGGCTACTTTAAGAAACAGCTCAAAGGGGTCAGATCAACAGAGCTGATGCATGCAGATGATGTGACATTGCAAGCAAACTCTGAAAAGAAATTCCAGCAAATGACGGGAATGGAATGCAAAAGCAAAGGCACATAAGATGTAACTGAGAACAGTTAAGACAGCTGTCATGTCAGCAAATGGAGAAAATCTGAAAAAGTTGAAAATTGAGGTAGAAGGGAAAGTAGTGAATCAAGTTAGTAGTTTCATGTAATTGGGAGGGGTGGTTGGGGAAAAAGAAGTCCGAGAGAGGAGGTCAGAGCTAGAATCAAAGGGGACTGCATTCAACTGACACAGAGTATCAGGGGTAGTATGTGACAGGAGAGTACAAGAAGCTGAAAAATAAGGTGTACAAAACAGTAGTGTGACCAAAATTTCAGTGTGGTAAAGAAATCTGGGCAATGAAGATAAAACAGCTGAGGAAGCTAGAGGTGATGGAGATGAAGTGCCTCAGATGAATTATAGGATGCAGACTGCTTGACAGATGAAGAAGTAGTGACATCAGAGCAGAAGCTAAAAGAGCTCCAAATGAAGAGAAGGTCAAAGAGAATAGATTACAGTGGTTTTAGGCACATGTACAGGAAAACAGAAGATGATTTGGCAAAGTAGATTTGGGAAAGACCTGTGACAATCAGGTATGACTGTCGAAGAATGAAGGAGAGCAGCACTGAAGTGAGAGACATGGTGACAGTTGATGGTGACACCCTGACCCCATGTAGAATGGAAAAAAGGGGATTGATGATGGTGCAGTATTGATATAATTTTTAAACACTGGAGATGGCTCTGCTGGACAAAAAATGTGATAATTCCTAGAGCCTAATATGCCAGGATCCATGGTTGACTTGACAAGACCATCCTGAACTCAAGGATTAAAGTCAGTGTATATATTTTTTTTTTGTTCCTGGCTGTTTACTACTTATTTTAGCAGTTTTTCTTTTATTTCTTTAACCTCAGAATGATTATTTACTCTTTGTTCTTCACAGAAAGCTCAGTGGAAAGTAAGTCCCATCAGTCCTCCCATTTTAACATCAGAAAATAAGTGACATCCTTGACTGCTGCTACTAGCTGATTTTGCTTGTTACAGGGCTTGCATATGTTTAGCAGTCACAGCTATGCTGGTGTTACCTTCTACAACATTATCTTTCCTTGTTATTAAAGTTTGAATGAAGTGCTACAGGCAAAAATAGATCTCTTAGCAGTTTTTCCGTAGACAAAAGTTCTCTTCACTGATGCCCACAGTGCTAGTTTATGTTTACCTCAGCTCCTTGATACCTGTTCTCAGAATACTGTATCACCTTAGATATTGCAGTGTCATACATGCTTCTCTACAGTCATTACGATAATAATACGATTGAGGTACAAGAGTTGTGTAATCATATCGCTTAGCTGAGGTAAACACAAGTTGTAGATATTTATACTGTACTTTTTATGGACTTTTATTTTCAAGAATGAACAACATACAGAAGATAATGAGAAAACAGATGATGAAGAGGAGGAAGATGAGGAAGAGGAGGAGGAAGTGGAAGAGAATGACAGCGATGAAAAAGAAAACAAGCAGACTAATATGAAAGTGGAGAGTGATGAAAACCAAACTAACCCAAAACCACAGAAAGATAGCAATGAAAATGATACTAAAAATGATGAGAACAAGGTTTGTATAAAATAAATGCACAGATGTGCAACTAATAATAAAGTTGTATACTTAGAAGCACCTTTCAATAGTACTATTAAATGTACTTGGATTAAGATTAATTTTAAAGTAGATGTGTATTTCTGAGAATTTGTCATACTGCTGTGTTCTGTGACATTTACAGACTCCATCTCTAAAACCTTAGGATTTCATAAGGTTGTAAGACTCAACGTGTATTTATTTATTTAACATTTGTTTACCAGGAAAGTCCGAATGGGACAGAGCCCATTTTGAACGGAGGCCTGGGGAAGAAACATCCAGACTACAAGACATAGAATGTTTATATAAAGCTTTTTTTTTTTTTTTTTTACATTTTTTTGTTCTAATGTCATATAAGTGTTTGTATATTCTCTTTCTTCAGAATACGTTCAGTTTCTTCAGAGTACGTTCAGTCTTCCCAATGTAAAATGCGGGGCAGTTGTCACAATGAGCTAAGTAAACCTCCCTGCTTGTGTTACATTTGCCTCTGCAAAGTTGAACTTTGTCCGACAAAGTGTTATTCAAAGATATACTGACTCCTTCTAATATGAAGGAACAATATGAACATCTCCCACATTTAGTGGTACCCCTTTTGTCATGGATGTTGTTGTGATGAGTAGTGGGCCATCTGCCTAACATGTTCTTTACATTTTTATAGGACTAATGAACAAAAACAGATTGTCCCCCAAGTTGTGAATAACTTCTGTATTAGTTTTAAAAATATTCCAGTTGCTCCAAATAATGTTGAAAACTTTGTATGTTGCTCCTTGGTATTTTAAAATAAGGGCCCTATCCCAAAAAATAGGGTTAGATTTTTCCATGGATGTCTCAATGGGGGTCGAGCCATCAAAATTATTAACTAGTAAGAGTGTAAACTTGGAACTTCTGTGATTAGACAGTTCTTTTTTCCAGATGGGGAACAGGAGATCCCCTGGCTGTAAACATGTTCTTAAGTTTGTTTGTCTGTCTCGGATAGAAAAGCTTATTATCGGGAACCATAAGGGACAACCTAATAATTGTCCTTTCACCAACCCCACTATCTGTTTATAGGGATGGAAACTTGTAAAATGTAGATATAAGTAACTGAAGGTGGGTTTGTGGTAGATATTAGATACAAAGCTACCATTTTTGGTGTATAAGGTGGCATCCAAGTAATTAGCAAATTCATTGTTGTAGGTGTAAGTAAATCTGAGGAATTCAGAAGCGGAATTCAAATATTGAACAAATTGATCAATCAATTCTAAGGGACCATTCCATAAAATAAAAGTGTCATCCAGGTATCTAAAATATAATTTGCAGTGGGAGAAGTAGGGATTTTCTGTAAAAACAAAAATAGTTTCCCAATAATAAAGAACAAGATTAGCAAAAACTGGGACACTACTCATCACAACAACATCCAAGACAAAGTGGGTACCACTAAATGTGGGAGATTGTTCCTTCATATTAGAAGAGGACAGTATATTTTTGAATAATACTTTATCGGACAAAGTTCAGCTTTGCAGAGGCAACTATAACACAAGCTTTATGTAAACTTTCTGTATTGTGGTCATTTCAACAAGTTTTTATTTGGGATTCTGGATATTGTTGAGCCCAGTTTGAGGGGTGGTTCCTGGGAGTCCAGCCTGGAATATAGAGAATTTTATTGGAAGATCAGGCTGAATGTTTCATGTTTCACACAAACAATCACATTTCTATTTGTCCAGTCCTAAAATTGAGGGCTGCCAAGCTCTAATAATTTTTATCTTTTTTATTCTCCACAACTTTTTTATTATTCATTTTTTCTTTATAGGTTGGTATAGTTGTTGTAATAGCTGCTGTTAAAGTGTTTTATGTGTCTGTTCCTCTAAATTGGTTTCACTCAGTAATGTGACATATAATTACTTAACTAGCAAGAGGTAACTGCAGTTTGTTCTGACAAAGTCCATTTTACAGGATTAGTGGACGAAAACACTTAACAATACACATTGTTTCCATTAAAGTCATTTTCTTAGTTCTACTTTAGTCTTTGACCTTTATTCATTTATTTTTATATTTTGTGGCTTTCAAGTGGTATTGGTGCAACCTGGTTTACCGAGTCACACAGTGCTTTTCTTCTGTGTTTACAAATCAACTAACTACACAACCAGTATTGTCTGTTCAATTTTCTATCTTCAGGGAAGTAAAGGCTTAAAGATATTTTCAGTCCATTTTTAGATATTTGATCTTTAATTCTCAATGCTTAGAATGTATATAAAATGAAGTTTATTAATAGTACAAAAAATATCATATATCCAGATATGTCTGTTTGTCTCTTCCATTTGTACTTGCATGTATATGCACATGATACAGCATTTACTGTCAAGGCACTGTCTGCCAGGGACAACTGCCCCATATCCTCACATAAGGACATTGGTGTCTGACTAATTTGCAAGAGTTTGCCACTTAGACTGGAGAAAAAATCATTCTTATATTTTGTCAGCTGCCAGTAAAGAAAGCTGCTGATTGCCATATGCAAGGAAGTTGTATAACCCTGCCACTGCTGATACACATGCTCCCAGAAAACAAGCAGACCACTTTCTCACCAGAACTTACTGCCTAGAGCTGCAGGCCTGTCTTCTTCCCAAACTGGAGATGTACTGTCTCTTCTGGAACACATACTGTTAAATGAGTTAAATGTTAATAATATAGTTTTGAAGGATGTCTTTGGTACAAGTGGTAGCATATCTCCTTCTGAACCAAAAGGTTGTGGATTTTAGTCTCAGGTTTTGCAGCCATACCTGAGACAGGGTAATTTGAATTTAGCATAAAGTACTGTAATGATGGAATATGCCGCTGCTGATCGATAGATTCAGTCCATAGATATTCCAAGGCTACTGAGTCATATATGACCATTTACACATTGCCAGCAACCTACCTCAGGGCAAACCTCCTTTCTCCAGTAAATCCCAGAGTAAGTTTTTGAAAACCCATCCAGTTGTCTAGGTTATGCTTAAAGGAAGATAGTGAGCCACACAGTTTAACATGCAGAGGTAGCTTATTCCAGAGATTAGGGAGGCATTGGGTTATAAACCTGTCCTTGCACTGTGTCTTATTTTTCTGTTGGTCAGTATTAAGCCCCCTAGTTGTAGTATTTGTGAAGGCATTGGACTTGCAGAATACAGGAGGTCCGGGACAATGGGTCTGTAATGATATGGTAAACAAAACAGAGATCTTCCCTGAAAACTCTATAGACTGAATAAAGGGAAACATTCATGGAATTTAGGCCTGTGACCTTTTTAGTTAAGAACCTTTGGGATTTTTCTAATTGAGATAAATACTTAAAGGGACATTTTACTTCAACAATGGTCTGATTGATGCTGAGTATCAAGCAGTGATTACCTTTTTAGACCTTGATGGTATTTCTTTGGAAGTCAGCTTTGCTAAATTAAAGGATTTCCTGACAACCATTGGCAAATGGTGGTTGAGAGAGAGTTATCAACCCAAGATGTTCTTCGTGTTTCACTGTTGCAGTCATCACACTTGGGTTATCTGCCTGCAGGTAGCCCTCATTCGGCCCGAATACCAGACTTAGTATTTCTGTGTCGGATGCTGTCGCTTCTTCCATGACGTCAGGTCGTCAGGGGTATAAAAACAGGCAGCCAACGCCATTACATCAGCCTTACTTGCTGAGGAGGAGGCCAAAGCAGTAGCAGTTTGCAAGTGCCTGTCGGCCGCTACTTGAATTTTCATTTTCAAGTTTAATAATCCAGAAGTCTTCTAAAGCTAAGTACCCCGTTGGGGATCCTTTTTTTCTTGCTGTAATCGATATCAGAAAACTTAACAGTTGTCTTGCCTGTGGAAAGCAAATACCTCACAGAGATTTTCTTTCTTACTGCGTTACCTGTTTAGGTCCAGACCACGATGTCCCTCGCTGTCGGTTTTGTGCCTTGTTTAACGCCTGAACCATTCGTCATCGGGCTGTCCTTGTCGCTAAATTCTTTCGCTCTCGACCTCCGTATTCTGAAATGGCTTTGGTAAGCCATCCGACTGCCGATCTTCTGAAAAAACGTAAGGATAAAGACAGAGACAGACTGCATAGGTCCAAAACTGCCGACGACGCTTCCATTAAGCTAGTCGCCAGTACTCAGTGAGACACCTTTGCAGCCCCTGATGCCCACTTCTGTGGATTTTCAGGCCTCTGCTGAGACCCATTTTGAGTCTGGTGTGCCGCGAGATGCTTTTTCGACTATGGAACCAGCGGATGTCTCTACCTTAGATGGGTCCGAAGCCGCTGTGCAGGCACCGGCTTCTGAGGGAGTTTTTCATCCTACCGATGTTCGAATCAAACCAACAACTTCATTTTAACCAAAACTACTGAGTTTCGTAGGCCCAGAGTACACACTACACCTAGAAAACCGACGACCAAAGCGCATACTCAGGCACCCATGTCACAAAAACAAATGCTTAGAATGACTGAAGACTTCATTACACTGATTAGGGGAAGCCAGCCTTCCCCTGCTAAGAGACAAAGATCCCTGTCTCCTTCAGGTTCTACAGACCAGGAGTCCGATGTCTCTGACCTTTCTGATTATGAAGACATGCCCTTATTCGCCTGTAAGGATACAGATGCAGAGGAATCCATTCCCTCTACCTCCCCTCCAGAGGATTTTTTCTTTTGGTGAAACTTTGCATACTTTAAGAGAGCATTTCCATTGGGAATGCCAAGACTATCCTCAGTTAAAAAAGAGACTCAGAGAATTTTTAGAGTTGCCTCAGCACAGGCCTTTAGCTATACCTCCTGTCCTGGATGTTGTGGATGATGTTTTCAGGGAATCCAGTTTTACCCCAGACACTTTACCTCCTGCCCCTAGGAAACCAGACATGTACTACGGAGTACCTGATTCTCACATGTTTCTTTTCAAGAATTCTACTGCTGACCCAGAGATAATTTCCCAGGGACCTAAAGGTAATAAGGCTACTACGGCCAAAAATCCTACCCCTTCGGACAGGGATTCCAGAGCTTTGGACAGACGGGGTAAGATGGTATACACCTGTGCAACTCTTGCTGTCAGGGCATTGAATTGCCAGTTTCACATGCTGAAATACCAGCAACATATTATGGAACTTATTAAACAAAAAGTGGTAACCTTTCCATATTATGCAGAAAATAAAGAATTGCAGGAGCTTATGCATTCTGCAAATCAAGTAAGTAAGCATACTTTGCAGTGTGGCTTTGATGGACTAGAAGCATCTTGCAGGGCAGCAGTCACTGGCTTTGTACTGAGAAGACATGCTTGGCTGAAGGAGCAGACCTTGCCAGATCATGTCAAATCTAAATTACTAGACGCTCATTTGAATAAGGACTGTTTGTTTGGCACCAAAGCAGAAGTTGGTCTTAAAAAGATGGAAGAAAAAGCTAAATCTATGCAAACTGTTAAAGAATTCCTACAAGTGCAACCACCTAGATTCAGTAGGCATTGCCTTTCGAACCCCACCGGTGGATCTCTTTGCCTCCACCGACAAACCACCATTTAAGCAAATTCTGCACCAGGAACCCTCACAACAGAGACTGGAAGGTGGATGCCCTATTCTTTCAATGGGAAAACCTCTCAATCTATGCCTTTCCACCTCTGCCCCTTCTCTCAAGAGTATTATTCAAGATAAAACAAGACAGGCCAAGGACAATTCTGATTGCCCCCGACTGGCCACGCCAACACTGGTACCCACTCCTGTGCATCCTGACAGCGGTGCCACCCTGGCACCTACACCAGACCCCAACCCTGCTTTCTCAGCAGGAGGGACAGATTTTGCATCCACAATTGCAAACCCTAAATCTTGCAGCCTGGCTTATTCCTTAAATACTCCACAAGCAACCCTAAGCAAACAGGTGCTGGACATCATCCCTGAAGCTAGAAGGCCCAGTACTAGGAAATCCTATGCTGAAAAGTGGAAAAGGTATTGTTCTTGGATTCAGTCTAAAGGAAAGGACACAACACTGCCCTCCTTACCTCTAATCCTGGATTACCTAGCAGAACTACTCTACAGAGGCCTATCCTTCTCCTCCATTAAGATCCATGCCTCTGCCTTCTCAGCTCATTACAATACTGAGCCACCTCTATTCTCTCACCCTCTCATCAAACAGTTCCTGCGAGGGGCAAACAACTTAAGGCCATCAAGGAGCGCGCCCGCTCCTGGTTGGAACCTTAACTTTGTATTGAAAAAACTCACGCTTCCACCTTTTGAACCGCTGCTTCAGGAGAGTTAAAATACCTCTCTTGGAAAACAGCCTTTCTTCTAGCCATCACTTCAGCTAGAAGAGTGTCTGAGTTACAAGCACTGATTGCTGTGGAACCCTTCATTATTTTCCATACTGACAGGGTTTCCCTCAGGACTAACCCTTTCTTTATGCCTAAAGTGGTGTCCAGTGTGGCTCTCAACCAATCCATCCATTTGCCAACCTTCCTCCCTAATCCTCAAAATAAAGGGGAAAGGATCCTGCACTCTTTGGACGTGCACAGACAGGTTCTTCCTTGATAGGACTAAGCCTTTCAGAAAATATAACCAGCTGTTAGTCAGCTTTGCAGCAGGGGCAGAGGGCAAGGCCATTTCAAAACAAACTATTTCCAAATGGATAGCACACTGCATCCATTTCTGCTACAAGCACCATGGAAAACCAACTCCTCAGGGGGTCAGAGCGCTTTCCACTAGGGCTACATCTACTTCTACAGCATTTCTCAGGGGAGTATCTACCAGGGACATACTGGAAGCTGCTACCTGGAGTTCTCTACACACCTTCACCAAGTATTACCACCTGCATATCTTTTCCAAATCCAGGGCAGGATTTGCTACAGCAGTCTTGCAAGGCCTACTAGCCAGCCCTAACTCTTCTTGACTGCCTCCACCCTTCCTCAGCTTTGGGAATCAACCCAAGTGTGATGGCTGCAACAGTGAAACATGAAGAACATAGTACAGGTGTGTACACTTACCATAAATGTAGATGTTCCAGTGTATTCACTGTTGCAGTCCTGGTTTCCCTCCCTCCAGCCCCCTAGTTTTCTTTGACTCTTTATCTCTCCTCTCTGTGGCTATTCCTACTGGTATTGGTATTTACCTTTTACTGGTGGTGTTTCCATACTATATCCTAGCTTCCTATTTGGGGGGCTCCTGACATTTGGGGCAAGAAAAACTGATGTAATGGCATCAGCTGCCTGTTTTTATACCCCTGATGACCTAACATCATGGAAGAAGCGACAGCATCTAGCGCAGAAATACTAAGTCTCTGGTATTCGGGCCGACTGAGGGCTACCTGCAGGTAGATAACCCAAGTGTGATGACTGCAACAGTGACTGCATTCAAACATCTACATTTATAGTAAGTGTACACAACTGTACTTTCCTAGGTCCCTGACTGGACTTTCATTTTATAGTGGCATTTTGTCTATAGAGGATAGTGAGGAAGAGGGATTGTCTACCAAAAGCGATGATACTATACATTTTATTATTTCATTTGAGCCCATTTTAGTGCACCACGAATTTACTAGGAAAAGTTCATTCTGGACAGTTTGGGTGTCACTGAATGACTTAACCACCAGTTTACAGTTATCTGCAAGCATTTTTGCCAGAGATCTTGGCTCTCTGTTTGGAGATCTGAAAAGTAAAATTCAGAAAGGAGAAGTCCTAACACTGAGCCCTGAGGAACACCTCTGGTCATGTTCATACTTTGTGATGAGACTCTTGGAACTTGCACTGTGTGGGTCCTGTCTCTCAGCCAGTTTGCTGTCTTAGCACATATAGGTTGATTTTTAAAGCATTAGCTTCTGTATGATGCCTGCATGGGGAATGGTGTTGAAAACTATTCTTACTTTTGTTGATGTTTTATTACTTTTCTCTTCAGGAAAGTTATTTTAAAGCTAAGAACTGTCTTGAGACTGTAACATACTTTTATACAGAGCACTTCTTTTTTTATATCAATTTAAAAGTGCTGTAAAGTACATTTTTCTGTGGAAAAAGTGTTTCTTTTACTTTTGCGGGGCTGGCATAGTGTTTTAAAGTTCTGTTTGCTGTGTTTTTTTAAACACCTTAATTGAATTATCAATTGTGACAGGCAAATTTACATTTATACAAAAGTAATCAAACTGTATTAACAAGTTCACATTTGCAAACATTGTACTTCACATATATTGCTATATGTCATATAACCTAAGCAACATTACATGAATTATTCAACTCCTGCCTCCCCTCTTGTTTTTAAACAAGAAACATCTTTATTAAACCATCACGGCATAGGCAATCATACTTTTAAATAAATGAAAACAAACCACACTGACACACTCCCAGCTGCAAACATTATACATCACTTATAATCTACCCAGTCATTTTCAATCAAGCATTACATAGCTTGTCTAAGTCTTGCCTTCTTTAAAACATCATTCCTCCCCTGTATGTATTGTTCCTACATTTCCCATTTTTTCCAATGTAGTTTGCTCCTACCCTTTTCTAAAGATCTAAATTCCAACTGTTTTACCTTTGTTACTGTATTTGCTACTTGTAGTGTAGTTGGTTTAAATTTTGATTTCCATTTTCTAGTAATTGTTTTTTTTTTTTTTTTGCAGCCACCCTAACTAGACACAGTAAGGCCTTACCGTGTCTAGGCAATTCTGAATCTGTGTCATAGCTCAGAAAAATCATCTCCCTTGTCACACCAATCTGCCCGCCCAGCATCTCTGACCATGCATCCTGCAGTGAATCCTTAAAGTCTGCCAACTCACTGCACTCCCAGAAAATATGTTCCCAGTTACCTGTTTCTTCCCTGTCACATCTCCAACATTTGCTCTCTACCTGAGGAAAAATTCTCTGGAGTCTACTTGGGATATAAAAATAGCTGTGTAGACATTTCCAAGCAAAACTCCCAAATCTTCTAGATTTTGTTGCATATTTGGGAGACATGCATATATTCTCCCATTATTTCTTTGTGAATTGCTTATCTAGTCCCTCTTCCCAATCCTTTCTAACCTCCTCTAGTTGATTCTTATAGCTGTCATGCAATATTTTATATGCTCTACTAATTATTCCTTTTTAATGTCTGCTTCTGCTTTAGATTCTACTAAAAACTCTACCAGTGCTGGTCTTTCATTTTGGACCCCCCTATTTCTTTCTATTTGCCTATACTCTGATATCAATCCTTAATAGGGAAGGTAATCTCTAACCCGCAGTCCATATACATTTTTGATGTCTTCCCATTTTGACATCTTTCCCTCTCTAGTTATTTGTTCCCAGTACCTTGGTTCCTTTGTCATTTTTCTACAATAAATTCCAGCCCCCTCTTGCCTATTGTCTATATCCCTAATTGCAGTCATCCCTATTGGCAGAATCTCCTTTCTCCATTCCCATCATGGCTTAGTTCTTAGGATACTTTCCGCTACTTTATAGATATAATATTCTGTATAATTATTGTTATTCTCCTTAAAGGCCTACATCCAAAATCCCAGTCTATCTCTGTTTCTTGAGCTTCCTCCTGTTTCATAATCATCTCTTTCCACTTTGAATCATAGTTTTCTGTGTGTGTATGTGTAGGAGCCTTAACTGTGTAGCTCTGAAATACCCCTTCAAATCAGGTAATCATAATCTGCCCTATTCTACTGGAAGAATCAGCTTATCCCACTTTACTCTTGCTGCCTTCCCTTCCCAGATAACGTCCTAAGACTAATGGGACTAAACATATTTTTATTGCTTGTATCTTACTATCCATATCCATATAACAAAGCTTCAGTTTTCTCAATGTTTGTATTCTTTTGTTTTATCTCTTCCCACATATCCTTAGCTGCCAAACCAGAATCATTTTTAATCCATACTCCTAAATACTTAATTTTGTCATGCCCCCATAAATATGGGGTATTGCTGAACGAATTTGTATGTGGGTACATAATTTACCACTATTGCCTTTATTTTGTTTTCAATAATTTTGTATCCCTGAAAATATTTCAAACTGTCTTAAAATGTTCCACAACATTGTATTGTCTCTCTCTTTTTTTCTTTTTTTTTTTCAGGTAAAAAATAATATCATCTGGAAATGGAGCCAGTTTTTCTTGACTACCATACCAGTTTTACCAGGTAAAAAATAATATCATCTGGAAATGGAGCCAGTTTTTCTTGACTACCATACCAGTTTTATCCTTGAATTTCTGGGTCCCTTATTTTCTTCCCCAGTGGCTCTAAATATAATGCAGTTAACAAAGAGGAAAAATGGCACCCCAGCCTGGATCCTCCACTCAAGCAGAAATTATCAGAGAGGACCCCACCCAATTTAATTTTCACTTCCAGTCCCTCATATATCCTCCTAATCAACCTTATAATTTTGTCAGGAAATGTAACTGGCTTCCATTGCTCTGCTCATAAAGTCCCAGCTTACTTTTGTCAAATGCTTTCTCTGCATCAAGATCCACCAACAACAGTGGTATTTTTCATCGATGTTCTGTTAATGTTGTTAAATGTTTGTCTCCCCTCCATAAAACCACACTGATCCATATGTATACATTTTGGCATTATTTTGAAATTCCTTTAGCCATTATAGACATGAACACTTTAGAATCATGGTTTAGTGTTGAAATGGGCCTGTATGAAGCTGGATCTGATGGATCTTTACCCTCTTTAGGTATTATAGCTACCACTGCTTTCTTCCAAGATGTTGGTACTTCTCCTACTCTTAAAATACTGTTAAACAAAACCTTCCAGATCTTTATCAGTTTTTCCCTCCTAGTTTCCAAACTTCTACAGGAATATCATCTAATCATGGGGACTTTCCTGTAGATTGGTTATGCATCACCAATTTTATCTCATCTTCTCCTATCCTAACTTTTATTAATTGAGCCTCATCTACCTCTAACATTGTCAAATTTACTTTTTCCATACACATTTCCATTTGTATCTTTTCTTGATTTCCATTTTTCTTTATATAGACTTTCATGGAATTTCTGAAATATTTCTAACACCTCTACAGGATCTGTTGTTGTCTTCCTTATTATAGGGTCCCTAAGCTTGACAGCCCTTTTTGCTTTCTGTTGCCTGAGCCATTGTGCTAAATGTTTTTGTGCTCTAGTGTTATCAAAAAAATGCTTAACAGCTGTCTTTGTAAACTTGTGTATACTATCAAGAAAATCCCTTATTTTTTGCTTAGCATTCTGTAGTTGATCCTTTATGAGATTTTTTTTTATTTTGCAATACTTTAACTAATTTCTATCCTCTCGAATAGCTCTTGAATAATCTCTACTACCCATTCCTTAAATTCCTCTCTTTTCAACTGATAGGTGGGAAATTGCCAGTGTCTCATTTTTATTTCATTATCCTGTTTTTATTTTAGTTATTATTGGTGCATGATTTGAAATAGTTATTGGGTGTGTATCAAGACCTTCAATTAAATGCATATTTTCGTGTGACATGTAAATTCTGTCTAGCCTACCCCAGTTTTTATATCTTAGGGAATAACATGTAAATTCACTCCTAAATCCGATTACTGAATTCACATCTTCCATGCCAAATATTTTCATAAATTTCTTCAAAAATCTACCCTCCTTTGTTATACTTTCCCTTCTGGGTCCACAGACACATGTTCACTGCTGCAAGGCAAATTCCAGTCCCCACCTATATGTAATATTCCTTGCTTAAAACTGATTATTTTTCCTAGAATTTTCTTAAGCTCCATTATAGCAGTTTTAGGTAGAATATAAGTACATGCCACTAACCCCATAGCACTACAAATCTGCCATTATTATCTTTTTTATCCTATTCTGTCATTATTGGAGCTCCTGTTGCAATTAATATAAGTACTCCTCTTTTTTCTCTGTCCCAGATATTCCACTGAATAACCATCCTGAAAACCTTTCTTTATCAAATTCACATATTCAGTTGTTTCCAAGTGTATCTCCTGTATCATAACTATTTGCACTCTAGATTTTAATATAGTTCAATATTCTTTATATTTGTATTTATCTGTGATACTATTAACATTTAAAATATTACAGAAAGCATCATTGTATTAAAAAGTTATTTCCACCTTTTATGTATAACGCCTTTTTTTGTTAAATGTCTGGTTTCTGCTTTTGGGTTATATCCATACACTATTTGGCAGGTTGAACTTTTATATAGTTGTTTTTTGTCATATGCATTTGAGCCTGTGTCACATCTTAGAAAACTTTTTGTTTTATTGAAAGCCCTCAAACAAAAAACAAACAAACCCCCAATACACCCCCTAAAACCAGTTAATTTAATACTAACACAAAAATCTATGTAGATATTCAAATGTTGAAGTTTTCCCCTCCAACTAGGAACAAATGTCCCAAACTGACAGCTACACTCAGAGACTTGAGTTAACCTAAAAGAAATGTTATTCATGCTAAGAAGCACGATGCAGCCTGTGCTTCTACTAAGCCCTGTTTTTTTTTGTCTTATTTATATAGCTCTCCCAGCTGGGAAAGTCCATGAATGCTTTCATAGAAGATTATCTCTTAGCCAGTTCTCCCCCACCCCCAACCAGTCACTCACCACCAGACTGTAACCAGTTTCTCTTTATCAGATTGTCTCTATGGAGACATGAGAACCCAATGTCTTATTATCAGATTATCTCCATGGAGACATGAGCACCAAACAGTCAATTTCTCTTTATCAGATTGTTTCCATGGAAACGTGAGGACCAGATACAGAATTGCTACTAAGCATACATTCATTTGCTAGAACAAAACCTCATAATAGTCAGTATTCTTTTTCATTTACTTGCTTTCATTTAAAACTTGTTACTAAATCAATCTGAGGTCCTTAATCCAGTCATTCCCCCATGCAAGAACAAGAAAAAGTGCATTAATTCTTCTTTTGCCATGCCCTTTTAACTAGGCCCTTGTTATATTTCATTGCCTACATTTCTTAAAACTGAACAAGAAGAAATATAGCAGGGAGAAAGAAAGGGAAAAATGAACAGCAGTACATATTTACAATTCCCATTACACTTAAAATAACTGAGAAAACTTTACAGCATGAAAAAGATACCATAAAAATATTACCAGTATGAAAAAAACATAAAATAAAAATGTTTTCTTTACTTACAGTTAACTTTCTCCCCTCCCCCTTGAAAGTATTTTTGTGAACATTAGTGACATGAAGTGGGGCATATACTAGAGTCCCCCACAAGTCCAACAAGTTCTGAAAAAGTCCAGTATGTCCAGATTTTTTTGTTCTGTCATATTTCACATATATAATTATTGCATTGTAATCCAACATTAAGTTACTGGTTTTATTAGTGTTTTTATCCAGCTCCCAAATCCTGTCTCTACTTTATTTCCAACATACTCTTGATTCTTCTAGTCAACTCTTGTATTCCCTTCCTTTTCTCCAGCATTTTCCATTGAAACAGTGGAAAATGTTTCAGAGGTACAGTCTTTCTATAGTCTTTATCACCAGAAGAACAAGAAGCAGAATATCCTTCTGTTTCACTTTTTGTTGGACAAACTTTTGTATTTCCTCCTTAGCATGTACTTCATCAAAAATGATTTTGTCCCTCCAGGGAAGAGTACCTTAAAGACAGCTGGGTACAGGGGGTTGAATCTCACACCTGCTTCTTGACATTCCCTGAATAGTGGAATTAATTTATTCCTTTTCTGCCTGGTATACAATTAGTAATAATTCTCAACAAACACTCTGCTGCCTCCCACTTTTAGTATTTTGTCCTTCTGCCATAGTTTTGTCAGAATCAACTCCTTCTGCTGGTAGGATTGCATCTTTTCTATTAAAGGTTTAGGTTGCTTTCTCATAACCAGGTTTGGAGCATACATACAATGTGCCCTTTCAACTAACAACTGCTGTGGAATGCCAGTCCAGTTGCTTATTTGTGCTTTCATAAAATTAATGCAGTCTGTTCCTTGCAGCTTCTCTGGTATAGCTGAAAATCTCAGGTTTTCCCTACCTGCTCTGTCTTCTAATTCTATTACTTTTTGAAACATCTCTTCCTGAGCAGTCTCATATAAAGCCAGCCATTTAATTTCAACCTCTGATGTTTGCAACTTTATCACCTCATCTTCAAAGCTTCTTCCATTTTTCCAGCCTTTTGATGTTTGTTTTGATGTACTCCATCAATGTTTCATTTATTTTAACCAAGTATTTATGCAGTTGTCATATATCTTCCTGTAGGGTACAGGAAGTCATGTCTGGAGGTTGCATTGTTTTTTGCTGAACTGCTGCAGAACTCTCCCCAGTCATTGTTTCTTCCTCACTTTTTGTAGCTGATTTTTTTCCAAGTGTTTCTGTATTTCTATTTTCCTGGCATCCAGGCAGCACACTTACTAGCCAGTTACTGAAATTTACCCATAAACACAAAAGTCTACTGGCCTTCTCTGTTAAGTTTCTATTTTCACAATGGGAGAGCTACAGTTAAGCTGTTACTCAGTGTGCCACCATCTTGGAAGTCGTTTACTGTGTTGTTCTGTCAAAAAAGTAAGTTTTGTGGACTAGTAGTGTTTATTAAAAGTTGCTTCTTTTTTGTCCCCTGGAAAGAGGCAAAATTTTTGGCTTGACCTCAGAATAGACTACTGATCCCACATTTAAAACATTCTTCTAACCACAAAAAGAAAAAAAAAAGTAAGCAAACATCCTTTGTCACCAAAGCAGGCTAGCAATTTGCCTATGTAACAGGTGGTTTACTCTGCTATGGCCATTTGTTGTACCTCAGACAACTCATCTTTTACTCTGGATCCCTCTGGTGTAGAACATACATCCACTATGAAATCTGGGGTTAGCAGCATCCTTTGCAGCTGTTGGGGTCCCCTCAATGGACATGGGAGAGAAACAAGCGTATATCTAATCCTCCTCAATTTGCTTTGAATATGAGTAGTTTACTGGCTTCAGGGTTTAATTCAGGCTATTGATCCTTCTTGTAAAGTAGTTATTGGTAAAAGAAAGAGGGATTCCTCTTTTCCAAGTGAGATTCAAGATTCCGAAACTCAACAGGAAAATGTAGGGCTAGGTACAGTTTTTTCCTCAAATTTCAGATTCAGACTCAGAGAAGAGCTCCATTTTTGATTCTTCCTGTGGATTTTTCTTTTTCTTTGAGACTGCTGCTAGAATTTGCCAGTGTTTTCAGTGGGAAAAGTCTGAGGTTTCTCAGTCCCTCAGAAGATGCTGAGTTGTTACAGAAGTATTTCCAGAATCTACCCCCATTTTTCTTGTTCTTGCCACTTTAGAGGATGTGTGTGTGTGTGTGTGTGTGTGTGTGTGTGTGTGTGTGTGTGTGTGTGTGTGTGTCTGTGTGTCTGTGTGTGCATGTGTGTGTTTGTACTGGCTGCAATTTTACTAAAAAGGCAGATAGGATATATACAGTTCCTCAGACTTTTTAAATTATTATACACTATTCCCAAACCTGACCTCCTTTTCCAAATTTTCCAAGGAATTTTTTATCATTAAATTTTGGCAAAAACAGAATAAACAGTCTCAACAAAATAAGAAAAAATTGCAAGTGGTCCAATAAGAAGTCAGGCCAACAAGTATGAATGACTATTCAAGAGATCTTGTGACCCCCCGGCCCCTTTTTTCCTCCAGAAAGTCAGAATCTTCATTTTTCTCCTTGGCAGCAGATTGTTTCAGACAAATGGGTTCTGAAATCATTCATCAAGGTTACAGATTGCAATTGGAGGAAATTCCGCCTTTCCAGGGCGGGGGTCATTCCTCATCCTCCAGTTAGACCCTTTTGTTTCCACTGGTTCTTCATCACATGCTGTCCCAAGGAGTGATAACGTCAGCTCCTCCTTCCTAGGTGAGGAAGGGTTTTTAAGGAAGGACGTTACTAGTGCCAAAGAATGAAAATGCTTTGAGAAAAGTTCTGGGTCTTTCTGTAAGCCTGTTTGTGATAGTGCCCAAATTCAGAATGATGCCACTTCACAACCTTTTACCTATTCTTCCTATTTTAAGTCTCCCTAGCAACACTCAACTTAAAAGATGCTTATAATCACATCCCTATTCATCCAGACTTTACATGTTTTTAAGGTTTTGTATGTCTGGATCAAATTATCAGTTCTCTGCTTACCTTTTGAACTATCTGTTGCATGACGAGTGTTCATAAAGTGTCTAGCTCCAGTTATAACTCATTGCAGGCTACACGGTGTCCCACATTTTATCCATAGTTAAACAGTTTACTTATCTTTGCAGAGTGTTTTTCAATATGTCAGGAATCTCTCTCTCTGTCTTGCATGAGAGATCTCTTACACAATCTGGGATTCTAATCCCAGGAGACCATGCAAAAGCATTTCTTCACTCCTTCACACAAGATTATGTTCCTGGGATGTCAACCAGACACCACAGTTCAAAGAGCTTTTCTTCCACAGGAAAAAATAGATCTCTATCTAGATCTATTCTAAGGTTTTCCGCTTAGTCACTGCGAAGGGGTACCTCAGGATTTTGCATCTCATGTTATCTATGATTCTAATGATACCCCAGCAAGACTACACATGAGACAGGTACAGTGGTATCTGAAATCTCTTTGTTCCCAGCACCAAAACCCTTTGTCAGAAGAGAAATCTTTTGGTGGAGAGAACAGATATCCTTAAATCCAGGTCTCCCTTTCTTCTTCCCTACTCCAAAGCAGTCAGTCACTACAGATACTTTGGACTTTGCTAGGGCAGCTGTTTCAGGAGGGAATAAAAGCACAGGGGGTGTGGGACACCAAGGACAGAAGTAAACACATAAATATCAGGTCTATATTATATAGTCGAAGTTTCAAAACTGCGAACCCAATGAGCAAATGTATGAGTGAAGTTCAAAACATCGAATATATGATAAAATTTTTAAAAAAACTTACCTTACCGCTCTGATGCACCCCCCCCCCACATCCCCCCTACTTAAATATACCAACTCTGAGAACTCAATTTAGTGCAGAAAGGGAAAATTTCCCATTCTGCACATGAAAAGCCGTTGACTTTCACCTTCGACCTTTCCGACGTTTGATCATATGATGTCGACCATTTATGATTCGAACATCGGAACGGCCGCTCATCTAATATAGGCCCTAAATATCAAGGGGATGATTGTCCTGATCAAGGCACTTAACTCTCTGAACCATCTTTGGTCCCTGGGATCTCTTCAAGTGCTTACAGAAAATACCACAGTCATGTGGTACATCAGCAAATTATTTCCCCTTTGCAGACTAGCAATGTTAGCATGGGATATGGCTTTAATGTACAGTATCACTTTATAGGTATCCTACACACCATCAAAATTCTGTATAAGACAAGCTGAGCAGGTCCAGGGCAAACTAGATCAGGGGTCTTCAAAGGTTTGAGCCATCTGTGGGTAGTTCCTCAAGTAGACCTCTTTGCCACCTCTTTGAACAATCAATCTTTGAAATTCTATTCTGGGACTCCATGCAAGAAAGGGCTGGAAGATAAATTAATTTCTTTGAACAGGAATATTCGTATATGCTTTTCCACCCTTTCTTTTAATAACCATGGTACTTCTGAAGACAGAAGGAATCCCCCAAGATCATTGTGGTGACCCCCTTCTGGTCCAAGCAACAGTGGTTCTCCCTTCTTTTGGAAATGGCCAGGGGCAATTACCACAAGCTTCCTCACAGACTGGATCTACTCAAATGAGAAGAGGGTCATCAGTAAACTTCAGCTGACTGCCTGGATGATGGGGTCTTAATTCCTTTTAGACACCTGTTTACTAAGGGTGTGCATTATGTACTAATGGATGCAAGAAAGCCTGCTACTAGATAATCATATATTGGAAAATGGAAAATGTTTTCTAATTGATGCCAGCGACATAACCAGCACCCATTCAGGGCTAGTTGTTCTCTGGTTCTACAATATTTGTGTGAGTTACTATCCTATGGCCTTTCTTATTCCTCTATCAAGGTTCATTTATTGGCCATTTCAGCATGTCTGCCCATGTATCCTCCTTTTTCAAGGCAGTCTCACGTCAACATGTTCTTGAAAGAAGTTTGCATTAAGAGGCCACCAGTAAAGCTGGTGAACCCTCCTTGGGATATTAATTTTGTGTTATAGAAGCTAGCACTTGCTCCATTTAAACCAGATACTCCGGCTGACTTGGGTTTTTTAACATGGAAAACAGTTTCACTGATTGCTCTGACCTCTGCAAGAAAAGTATCTGAGTTGCAAGCTCTTATGGTGAGTCAACCCTATCTCATTTTCCATAGGGACAGGATTTTTTCAAAACTCCTCCTCTATGCATAAACTGGTGTCCAGGTTTGCAGTAAGCCAAACTATCCATCTCCCTGTTTTCTTTCTTGAACCTGAAATTTGGGGAGAAAGGATAATCCATACCTTGAATGTCCACAGACAACTCAGGAACTATCTTGACAGAGCTTAATTTTCAGATCTTCACATCAATTGTTAATTTGTTGTCAAGGTAAGAAAAAGGGATAGCCTGTGTCAAAACAGACTGTTTCCAAATGGTTATCTAAGGCTACTACCTTTTGTTATACTCATCATAAGAAAACCATTCCAGGCAGGGTTATCGCTCACTCTGCCATGGCCTTGGCTTCATCTATGACTTGTTGGAAAAGGTTGGATTCAAGACGTATTCTAGAAAATGTTAATTGGTCCCCTCTACATACTTTTACAAAGCAGTATAAGCTTGATTCCTTCTCTAGGTCCAGATTAAGCGTTGATAGGTCATTCTCAAGGGGCTCCTTGACTCTTCTTCTTCTTCCACCTCCGAAATGTAGTTAGCTAAAATAATTTACCCACATACTGCAGCAGTATCAATATGATGAACATAGTACAGTTGTGTAAGTTAAACTTACCATAACAGTAGCTGTTTGAATGATCACTCCTTCAATACCTGCTCCTCCATTTCCCCTCATTTTTTGGTGTGTGTGTTTTATGCTGTTAAATAAAAACGAAATAATGAGCCAGTAAAGTGAGAAGGTGTAAAAACAAAAACTTTAATAACTATAACAACTAATAAAACACTGCAAAAAATATTTAAAAATCTAAAAGATAAAAAGATGAGTGCTTTCGCACCAAAACTAAGGTGCTTCATCAGATCAAATTATTCAGCAGTGATTCCAGATTTAAATAGCCCTCTCTACCTCCTTAGATCACGTGACCTTGAGGGAGGTCTTAAATGGATAAACTCATGTAATCCCCTGCCACTAGTACACTGAAGCATCAAAATCCACTTAGTTTCAAGATTTTCTGTATAAGTTCTCACATCACCACCTCTAGCACTGGGTAAATATAACTCTAAAACAAAAAAATTAAAAGAATGTGAAGAATCTTCATTAACCACATGCTTACCAAGTGCATTCTTAGTATTACCTCTATTTATGCTATATAAATGTTCAGAAATTAACTAGGACATACCTCACATACAGCAAGGTAGACACCATCTGCAGTACCACAATCAGCACAGAATTTAAAATGGGACCTTTGTCCAGTATCTGGATACACAAAATAATAACACACTGTAATAACCTCACAGACATTGCATCCACCAAATGGAAAAGTACCCTTCAAACCTAACATAGATTGATTATTCCCATCAAGTATCAGTGGCTTGTAACATTACTTCCTCCTAACTGAACTAAAATTCTTGAATGAAAACCGTGGCTCATCACCTAAAATGTCCTTGGATTTGCTGTCAGAAACAAGTACCCTCCAATTCATCTTCACAATATCACATATATGTTGCACATTGTTAGAATAAGTTAGACACAACCTCATAGAATTATTACTAACACTTCTATCAATCACACTTTCATCTACCTTGTTACAGAAGATTGGTCTGGCCCTTGTTTGACGACATAACAGCGCCTCATTCTTCACCCTGGAAATGTCAGAACCACAATAACCCCTTCTGCAAAACTCATCTGATAAAACATTAAAAGAAGAGTACATATCACTGTTCATATTAAGTAATCATGCATTGTGGTACTTCAAATGTTGTCTATCTTGCTAAATGAATTTTGATGCTAAAGTGTACTAGAGGCAGGGGATTAAGTGAGTTTATCCATTTAAGGCCTGCCTTGAGGTCACGTGATTTAAGGAGGTAGAGGGGTCTATTTAAATCTGGAATCATTGTTGAATAATTAGATCTGATGAAGCACCTTAGTTTTGGTGCAAAAGAGCTCATCTGTTTATCTTTTAGATTTTTTAATGTTTTTTTGCAGTGTTTTCTTACAATTATTATAGTTATTAAAGTTTTTGTTTTTACACCTTCTTGCTTTACTGGCTCATTATTTTGTTTTTATTTATTTATTTTACATTTGGGCTGGTTGCCTGCTCCTTGGTTTGGTTTACATATTTAATTTATTTTATTGTTGTTCCTAGCACTGTCCTTTCAGGGCTCTTATTTTTTATTGCTCCTAGCATTGACCTTTCAGGACTCAGCCTTACTGTTTGCTGGCAGGAGAACACTGAAAGACTTTGCACCCAAACCCATCTTTCAGTCAGCTCATCTCAAGCTGACTAATGGTTTTGCCTCATGGACAGTGCCCTGAAGCTTTGGAAGCTGGCCGGCTGTTATATCCTAGGCAAGGTATAACCTGGATAGCTAAGGCTACTACAGCAGTGATCATTCAAACATTTACTGTCATGCCAAGTTTAACTTACACAATTGTACTTTCTGCTTCTTTATACATTGCATGGAGCCAGACTCTGCTTGTTCTGGTTCTTTTTGAAAGTCTGTGCCAGCTGCCAACATTACAATGGGGGGAACCTAATACCGAAAACAAATATTATGGTTAGAAGAGCAAACATGACAGAACAGTATCCGAAGTTATGGAATAAGCTTCTGTTTACCAGCAGAAATCAGTCATTAATTTACTTTAAAAACAGTTTGCTGCATGCATGTGTTTGTGAAAACCTCAAACTGTAAATGGTCGAGACCATAAGATCGAAGTTTTGAAGCTTCGAACATTTTGAATGCAGATCTCCATACAGTGCTGAACAGGAAATTTACCATCTTCCTCACTGTAGTGCAATCTCAGAGATGGTATATTTATTTAGCAGGTGGTGTAAGGGGGCCTACCCCCCTGCAAAAACATAAAAAAAAAATTGTTTTTATTTTTTTTATTACATTTTTGAAGTATCAAAACTTTGATCTTATGGTCTCAATCATTTGCAGTTTGAAGTTTTGAAACTTTGAGCTTGTAAAGTGGATAATAGATATGTTCACATACATACATAGATATATAATATGTATGTATATGTTTTTATACAAGAAGTATAAAATACACAATTAGAGATGCTGATAAGCATTCTTGTACCCAGAGTGAATTAGTAAGTAAGTAAGTAACTGTGATTGCCTTACCTTATTAATTTGAGATGACTTACAGAACAGCATAGCTAGCATTATAGCTCTCATGTGCTGACTACCTTTACTCATACTCTGTTGTATTGGAATGCTGTCTATGCATTTTATTTTTGTTGAATGTTGCCCATGCTTTTATTTTAAGTTGTGTAATGTCAGATTAGAGTTTGGTTTCTACTTGCAATGTATTTTTCTTGGGGAGTGGGTGAGCTATAAAATACTTGCTTTTTCAGAAGTGAAATGCTTATTGGTTTCTACTTGCAATGTGTTTTTCTTGGGGAGTGGGTGAGCTATAAAATACTTAATTTTTCAGAAGTGAAATACATATTTGGTGGTTAGAAGTTGTATTATCAGATGTTAAGTTGTCTATCTCGCCTTCGTTTCTTGCTTGTTGGGATCGGAGCTGATCCTCGGCTCTGACTCGGCCATCTTCTATAGCTCGAGAGCTGTTTACTGGCTCAAGGCTACCCCTTATCCTATGATGCCTAGCGCTAGCTACCCAGATCTCGTTTGCCACTTCAGCTGCAAGGTTTGTTGTTACTGGCTCAGGCTCGTGTAAGTTTTATTATACTACTGTCTTTCGAGTAGCTATTACCTCAGCCAGAGGTGTCTCGGAACTTCAAGCACTAAGCGTTCATTCTCCGTACTTAGTTTTTCACAAGAATAGGGTTGCTCTCAGAACTAATCCCTCCCTTCCTTCCTAAAGTCTGTTCAGAAAATAATCTAAACCAATCCATAGAGCTTCCATTGTTTTTCCCTAACTACACCAACAAGGCAGAATACAAGTTACACCTCTTGGATGTTCATAGACAACTGCGTTTTTACCTGTATAGAGCGAAGGATATAAGAAAGTCGGACCAACTTTTCCTTTCCTATGCTAGGGGCAAACAGGGTCTTCCAGTTTCCAAAGTGACCCTGTCCAGGTGGTTGTCTCACATTATTACCTTCATCTATCAACTAAGAAACAAAGAATTGTCTACCAAACCAAAAGGCTTTGGCCGCTTCTGTAGCCTTCCAGTCTAGGTTGCCCATGGACTCTATTTGTGCCGCTGCCACTTGGGCAAATCCTCATACCTTTATTTCTCATTACAAGTTAGACATGGTCTCCAGGAATAGAGCTAACTTTGGTTCCACTGTTCTGAAGAGCCTGTTCCAATAAGCCACCCAGGATCGTAGGTGGTAGGGACGCTGTCCCAATAAGCAAGAAACGAAGGCGAGATGGACAACTTAACATAAAGATGTTATGTACCTACCATAATGTTCCATGTCAGTTGTCTTCATCTCGCCTTCTTTCTTGCGTCCCCCCCTCCATCCCCCTGTCCTATTGGACCGAGAGGAGTTTAGGCTTCACCAGCTGTATTTTCTGGTTTGTTTCGTCTAATGACTTGGAGTGTATAACAAGTATGCCCAACCTGTTAGTTTGGTCAGGTTATTCTTGCTATGTCTGGGGTTAGCTATTACAAACGAGATCTGGGTAGCTAGTGCTAGGCATCATGGGATAAGGGGTAGCCTCAAGCCAGTAAACAGCTCTCGAGCTATAGAAGATGGCCGAGTTGGAGCTGAGGATTGGCTCCGATCCCAACAAGCAAGAAAGAAGGCGAGATGAAGACAACTAACATGGAACGTTATGGTAGGTACATAACTTCTTTTTGCTGTTTCTGTCATAACAAATGATTAATTTATAGACTTACTGTAACTCACCACTGTGTTATAGAAGTTAATATTATCATTTACTTTACAGGGGAAATGTAACAGCACAGAGAAGACACCAACACAGCAAGGTAAAAAAATGCTTTTTGAAGTGTTTTAGTCAAAAACAAAATATATATCCTTCTTCATTTTATGGAAGTATCTATATACTTCACAGAATGACTGCCCACATGATGTTTCTGAACTTTAAATGATGTTAAGGATTTTATTTTCTCTCCTTCTTTTTTCCAGTAAAAGCAGTATAATCATTCTTACTGCCTGCTTAAAACTAATCTTGTACCTTGTGTCAGTCGTTGGTGTCGGCTTGTGATTGCGCTCTTATAACTCTTTTAGTTGCTCTTCACTTCATAATAATTCCCTTATTTTGTTGAGTTCTGTATTTTATTTATTTACTTGTTTGATTGTTTACTGATATAGTCTGACTGGACAAGTCCATCTTTCAGTGGCAGTACAGAGAGACAAACCTCAGAAAAAATACAGAGTACCAAGAATTATAAAGAGGTAATCAGGGGATACATATGTTCAAGTACACTGAAGAAATTACAGGTATAATATACATCAAGCATTTTATTTACCTAAATATATTTCATTTGCAGATTTATTTACAAAAGAAAAACAATCATTTTATCTAGCCTAGGCTGATTTGTTTCCTTAGAATGACCTTGAATGAATTGGGATTTGTGGCACTTCTAAGAGGCAGAGGCACACTGTTCCAAGATGTAAATACACTAATTGAAAAATATGAGCCCCCATGTTTTTTTCAGATACATGAAAGTTTATTTAGGAATTTGCTGGAAGATATAAGAAAATGAGAAGGACCATGCATAGTAATAATGTGCGAAGCTATGGGCATTGGGTGTTGTAATACAGAATGGAGCATTTTTATTGGGAAGGTTAGCTTGTTGTCAGGTTTCAACCACTTATTAGATCTGTAGAGATAAATAGTGGCAGATTTTAGATGGGTTTCTGGATGTCAAAAGGGAGAAGCAGCTTGTTTGTCTTTTCGGCTTTTCCCGGTTAGGGGTCGACACAGTGGAACTCCGGTCCGCTAATGATTGGCAGTAGATTTTTATGGTGCCGAGTTGCCAGCCCGATGCCCAACCTTCAGCGAAGGCACACCCATTCACGCATGTCTTTCGGAGGCCACTTGACCGCGGGGAGGACATGCAGACTCCACACAAAAGGCACTCCAGCCGAGAATTGAACAGGAGAACTTTTTGCTGTGAGGCAACAACTCTACCGCTGTACCACTGCGGTGAACTTCATTTACCTAACAAACGGCATTAACATTCAACTGAAAATAGTAACTGTTTTCAAGTTTTACAACCAAAGCGTTTCAGTTTAGATCTTCTACAACGACCCATTGCTGTTTTTAGCATTCAATAGAAATCTTGTTTTGTGCAATTTTGATACCTTTATCCCCCCAAATATCCATATGCTTCTCTTTGTTAGTTCATCTGTTTTTGCCCGTATCCAGTGTTCCATCATTAACTGATATCTGTAGAGAGGCTCCTAATGATAAAATAATCCCTTTACAACAAATATCAAATACACAAACATGAACACCAAAGAAAAAAGTCCACAACAAGCAAAATAGTCTGGACAGTCATTTCCACATTGTGTATCCCAAGAGGTTACCCATATTTTGTAGATCTCTTGTACATTGCCTCACCCTTGTATGTTTCAAACCCAGCCTTTCAAATGTATTATTACTGCCCTATCAATTCCCTATAAGTTTTCTGAGTTAGCCACCTAGTAATGTATTTCTTTCCAAGACACTGGGCTGAATTCATAAAGGTACTGCAGTTTATATGCCAAAAGACCATGTTCAACCACTGAACACAAATATTTTGGGGGACTGCAACACACCTGGACTTGCTTTAAATGTGCCATAATGGCACCACCATCAAATCTGGGACTGGGGTAGCACCAGTGTTACTATAAGGATTGGGGGGTAGGGAGAACCAACATAATCCAGGGAGAAATGTTCAAAGTGCTGTACTAGCACCATCATTACTACAGGGACTGGAAGGTACAGTGCCATACCGGCATCAACATTACTACAGGAATGGTGAACCACAGGACACCTGGGAGAAATGTTCAAAGTGCTGTACCAGCACCAATGTTACAACGAGGAGTGGGGAGATGGGGGGGAATACAGTGCCATAGTGGCACCAATGTTAAAACCCTGATCAGAGGTGAGATACAATTGACACCAGGAAATGTTTCAAGTACTGCGATGATACAAACATTACATTAGGGATAAGTGGTTGGGGGGATACAGTAGACACCAGGGAATGCTTTAAGTGCTGATGACTCCAATGTTACATTAGGAATTGTGGGTTGTAGTTGGGGTATACACTAGACACCATGGATTACTAGTAATAACTGCAATTCAGAAAATATGCAGATTAGCAGATAATGAGGTTTTACTTCATTGTGACTATTATGTTTCTGAATCGCAAATAGGTGCATCATTCTGGAACGGCCTTTCTACTGTGAGCCATATGGCTAGGAACTTTAAACAGATCCTAGGTTTATCTTTGTCAGTTGCCACATAACAATGTATTTGTGTCCAAGACATTATCTTTGCCTTTCTACTTTCTCTTAATTATTTCTCATCCATTAGTCCAGTAATCTCCCTTTACTTCCAGTGGTGCTCTGGACTTCCATTTCCAGTAGTTGCTTTATAATAGCTGGCATCACAAGATACATGCTTGTTATTTTCTGTTTTATTGCACTTAATTGCATTATCATATATTAATGACTTTCATTTTTTTATTATTTGTATTTCTTGCAGTTACACAGATAACATCTGCTCTAATTCATCCTTAGTACTTGTCAGCTTTGAACATGACAAAAAAGTGTGTTAAGTCCCAAATACTCCCTCTTTACACCTCTGCAACACCAATTCTGCATTTAGAGACATCTCCTTCAGTCTGTACTGTTTAAATTTTTGAGGAAACTTTCCATACATATATCCTAAAACATCTTGACTTTCTAGTTCAACTTCACATTAAAGACATTTTCCTACATTCTTTCATATGTTCTCCCACAAAAAAGCTGCACCCATTCTTTTCACAATTTTTCACCATCTTTAAAATTGAATTCCCCTAACACTTTATATACTGCACTAAGTAATATTTTCATGTATGGACTTTCCCTAGTTTCTGACAGTAATAACAATATCTACTGAGATATTTCTAATTTAAAAACCCATTAGTTTGATATATTGTGCTGTATTTACTTACTTTCCTTCCGGTGTCTAAAACACACCCCACCCCTTGTCTCTAGTTCCTTTTCTGCTGTTGCCAGCTGGTGTAAAGTACTCTTCATAACCTACCAGTAATTTCAAGATTGTTTTCCATTTTGCATCATATGTAATTGAAAGAAGATACAGTACTTTCAACTGCTCTGCTTCATAGTAGATCTCTGAATCAAGGACATTCAACCCTTATATATTCGTACTAAGCTTACAGTCAAAGGAGACTATCAAGAAGCTTAGTCACATCACACAGTAGTTTTCGGAAACTAACAATACCCCTCACCACCTCCACCAATTAAGCATACTTTCTCCACATGTCCTTAATGAAAAATTGCACTCACCTATCCAACCATCCCAACTGGTTTTAAAGGTTGCTAGGAAAGTAATTTGCTTGATAGATAAGGGTGGCCTGTTCCACAAATGAGGGATACATTGGGTTAGGTACCTGTCACACCATCTGCTTTTATTAATGTGGTAGTATAGGTTTAGGTCTCTAGAACGAATGTTTGCTTTACCACAACTTCTGTTTAGATGAAGGAGTTCAGAGTCTGATGTTCATTTTGTACCATGGAAGGCTAAGCAGTTATCAACTTTTCATAGGTAATTGTAGCTTATTCCAGTTAACCCAGTATTGTATTCTTAACTGATTTTACAGAATTGCCTGATAGCTTTGTTGGAAATGTCTGAATGCGTGTAATATTAGTGGTAACACAAAAAATGGACAACTAGTATTCTCTGGTCTAGTTCTATGCCTAGTATTGTATCTTCCATATTTGAATATCAGCTTTCAACCTTTTGTTTTTACATGTGTTATTTATGGACCTCTGTAATGTGCTCCCTAACTGTAGTCTTTAGTACTTAATATAGACATATTGCCATACATAATCATGCTTCCTGTGCAAAACCTCTGATGGAATGTAGTTAATTGTCAGAGCCCACATGTACATTTTTTTTTATCTTATAACCTGAGACTCTACCAAATGTGTCCAGCATCTGAAATAAATCACCAATATTCTTCTCAGGAGGTGTCAATCCACAAATAATGGAAGTTTAAGCTCATCACCCTGCAGGTAATACCCTTCCAAAACCAAAGTTGTTGCCATGCAGCCAAGGGCACCAAATAAAATGCAGGCAACAATGATGACAGTGAACACCCTTGCCTTGTTATCCTATGTATTCTTTGTTTTTTTCAACTCTTGTTATCCTATGTATTCTTTGTTTATTTTCAACTCTGACAGTGTTATCGCTGTCACTTCATAAACATTACACAACAGTCTTTTCTTTTATCTATGAATAATAACATACATCAAGAAAAAACACTGTTTTGGAACACATACATTTTAGTAGCATACATCTGTTTTCTTGAGAGGTTTTATACTACATAGGTAAATAAGAAAGCAAATGTACACAGTGTATTATATAGTATCCTTAAAGGCATGCATCAGATATTCTGTGTGGTATCCAAGGCCTTCATTTCAGCATTTTCTTTTGTTGTTGTAGCTGACATTTGATGATGAAAGTTACATTTCTTTTATCTCCTTTATAATTTTTTTGATGTCATCTCGTGTTGTTTTTGTTTGTTTCCATTTTATTGCCCCTTTCATTATTATCTCCATTGTATCTGAACTAATTAGCCAGAGAGATGCTGTGATTATAATTTTCCAGGCCAAATAACATACACATTTTCTAATTACCCCTTAAATTGCTCTAATTTAGGACATTGTCAATAAATATATGTATATGTATTTTTAATTTTTGTCTTGTTCTTAATAGTTGTATGTATGTCATTTATATGTAATTCATACTTGGAGAGTCACTGAAATCAGAGTCAAATTCCTTGTATACGTGCATACATGGCCAATAAATGGATTCTGATTCTAAATATGTATAAAATCCCCTGTTAAATTAGCATCACATTTCCAATAAATGAGTGTAACACTCTAATACACTCTAGCGAGTCTTGCAGGAGTGTAAAATATTTAAAGATGCACTTTCAACCAAAAATTCTAAATTTTCTTGCTTTTTGTAGCATGTTTGGCTACTATTACGCTTTCCCATTTGACATATATAATTGTAGTACTTAGCTCTTCTTTCCAAAATAATTCTAAACAACTCCTTTTAACATTTTATGTAGTTTGCTTATGACTCCCACTTACCTGGATATAACTGACTATTTTCTAGCCACTGAAGAACCCTTTCCACATATTCATACCTTTGGATCGTGCACAATTTCAAAGACTTCAGCTTATATTGTTTTTATGCAATTCTTTTTCTATGTAGCCTACACCCCATTCATGTATTGTTCCCTCATTTCCCTCCTATCATTAACTGATTCCAGCACATTAATCCAGTATAAACCATCTTACCTCTGCAACTTTCTCATATTTATAGCTCTATTCTTGTAACAGTTCCTTTGGAGCTATCTCATTCCAAAAAGTTTGTATGTTTTTTTTTCTCTTTCAACAAGTTTATCAGCATGATAAGATCTACCACCAGTGTACTTTTGTCCTTTTTCCTGCCAAGCCTTCTGTCCCTTTATGAATTATACATCCCTCTCATCCTCCTATTTTTTATTAGGATTTCTTTCCATCTAGAGTGGTAGTTTGGAACTAATATCTCTTGTAACGTTTTAAGCCTAGTTGCTTTGCAGTATGTCTCAAAGTCCGGGGCTCCCAACCTTCTTGATTCTTTTTCAAAGTTATAATGTTCCATCCCGCCTGATTTTTTTGTTCTACCCATATACATTTTGGGGTCTGTATTAGAACATTGAAGTATTACTACTTCGAATGTTCTAATATCGAACCCTTTGGATTGAACACTGAAAATAGCGAAGATGCAGAATATTGAATACTTTCCTAGGGAAAGTATTCGGTGAGCCGTTTCTGCAGCTTCTCTATTTCCTCGACTGTGGAGCGAAGGTTACAGACCAGGTTAAGGTGAGTGTGCGATAGGGACCTTAGGGTTAGGGAGCGGGAAAGGTCAGTGCACAGTAGGGGCTTTAGGGTTAGGGAGCAGGTAAGGTGATTGTGCGATAGGGACTTTAGGGTTAGGGAGTGGATAAGGTGAGTGTGCGATTGGGACTTTAGGGTTAGGGAGCGGGTAAGGTGAGTGTGCGGTAGTTACGGACCTTAAGGTTAGGGTTGGGTTAAGGTAACTGGATAACTAGTAGTGTATGTATGGTTTAGTGTAGGGTTTTGTGAAGTGTATGTGTGTGGATTATGTATTTTGGTGTGCTTGCGCTGTGTGTATTTTTGTTGGAACAGAGAATTTTTTTCCCTGGGAAAAAATTCGCTGTTCTGAGTGTTCGATGTTATGGTGTTTCGAGTGAAATGGTCCGATATCAAAGCATTCGATGTAGTAATACTTCGATGTTCTGATATAGACCCTACATTTTGTAATGCTTTTTCTTAGTTTACTAAAAAACTCATCTGAGGAAGGAAAGGCAAATCCTGAGATACATGTAATGCTAATGCCAGAACAAACCACTGGAGTGTGTAAATTCTGTGTCTTGTATCTAGACAAGTATTCTTCCATTTCCCATATAGAAATTTTACTTAACTTAAACTCTTCCTTAGTGTTTAGGACAATGACCATTCGATTGTGCATGTTAAATTCAGCCCTAGGTAAACTAACCGATTAGAGACATTCAGAAAGGGTTTCCCTTCACATAACATATCACTAAGTGAGTAATCTTTATGGCTTTAGTCTGTTATGCATTTGTCCTGTATCCAGAATTTCTACCATGCTAAAAAAGATCTTGAAATATTACTTCCATAGCTATTTCAGGATAAGTTAGATAAAAAAGTAAGTCATCCACCTATAGTTTCAACCTACGACAAGAGAAGAAAGAGGACACCCTTGTATAGTGGATCTGCTTAACTGATGACTAAAGTCTATTTGTTATCTTTTTTTGTGTTGAAGCATTTTAATTACATTTCTGTGTATTTGTGCTCAGTATCAGAGATGTTTGGCTGGTTGTGACTGATCTACAGCCATCTGGACATACAAGCTGATTTAAGTATACTTTTTTGCACTTGCATTGTTTCAGTGATAGTTAACAAAACCGTACTGCATTTGTTTATTTGTTTTATTGAATATTGTGGTCTCTCTCTCTGTCTCTCTGCAGTTTGTTTCCCAGCCTCCCTCCCTAGTGTTGTCATAGTCTTAAACTTGGTGGATTTGGAATTGCCCGCCCCTGCTGTAAATTTGTATTTGGACACTCCTCACGGAGCCATCTCATTTGCACACTCAACTGAGTACAGTGAAATAATTTGGGAAGGATTACACCCCTGGCTTCTTTGATTTCAGACACTCCTGCCAGTCCCATCTCATCAGCTCTATCTACTGTGTACAGAGAGAGCATTTGGGAAGGACAACCCCCGTAGTCTTTTAATCCTGTTCTGTTTTCTTCCTCTCCTAACAAAAAAAAATGTATACTTTATTCAGCTGTTCTTAATGCGACTGTGTTCTACCTATTTTATTACATTATTTTGCTCTTCTGTGTGCTCATAAGTGTTCAAGTGCTACTGTTCTACCTTTATTATTGCTTATTAGTAGCCTGATTAAATTTATCTGCTATTCTAAGCATCTTAGGTTTGGTTTTAGCACTTGTGCTTCAGGCAGTTGTTTTACATTTAGGTTTTTGTGGTCTACACTCTTGTGGACAAACCTTTATATAAGCACCCTCTCCATAAGTCCGCCAAGTATTCAGAACACTATGTCTGGACAATTCCCACCAGTTTCTCTTGTAAGTCTGGTCGACATGGGCATACTGAGATAGTGTAGCAACTTCTACTTGCGAGAAATGCATTTACATCAGTAACCTGGAATACATGCTGTGTTGCGCCACAGTCAGTACTCCTGATAAAGAGGAGATTGCCAGCACAACCACCACACCACACACACACACACACACATCTATGCAGGGGTCCTCAATAAAAACTTACCTAAACAGCAGAGACCCCAAAAACACACTCGCAAACATTCCACACACAACGCCAAACACATCACACACAGTAGACAACACACCAATGTCTCACAAACACACCCCATTAGGCATAAAAATAAACCAACGCAGCCCAGAAGGCATACAAATAAACCAAACATACTAGTCATTGGCAACTCAATAGTGAGACACACTGATGTCCCCCTCACCAGGCTCAGCAAGGAGAAGGTCATGGTCACTTGTCTGTCAGGTGCCAGAGTCCGCCACATCACTCACACACTTAAGTCTCTCCACAACAGGTGCAGGTATGACTCTGTCATTGTTGTTGGAGTGATTGACTTCACGTACCTCCCTGGACTGTATGAAGAGAGACATGATTGAGCTATCAAATTATGTGTCCCAGCCAGGTATGACCATAGCCCTAAGCAGCATCCTACCTTCGCCAAGAATGATACCACAATACCAACTAAAAATAATTGACTTCAACAATTGGTTTAGTTTCTGGTGTCTTTCCAACAGGATCCAGTATCTGTCTGTCTGGAATGACATGGTTGACAGGCCTCGATGCTTTGCAAGAGATGGCCTCCACCTGTCACCCCTGGGGTTCCGGATCCTGGCCAAGGCTCTTGCATCCCCCATTGTGCCTTTTTTAGGCTATGTCCCAAAGACAAATCTTCCAACATAAAAGATCTGTCAAAAAGCAAATTGAAGGTCATGCTGCTTAAAGCTTGGAGCCTTAACCTGAAAATACACTCACTGGAGGCTCTCCTCACACTGGAAGATGCCAGTGTCTGTGCAGTCACAGACTCTTGGTTCAGGGCTGTGGAGAGCACCCGTGACTTACCAGGCTATACCTCATTCCACACTTTCTTACCCCAAAACAAGGTTGGAAAGACTAAGGGTGGTGGAGTCTCTATCTTCATTAAGGACAGGCACACCTCAAGACTGGTTTGCCAGCATGATGCACTAGAATTACTCCAGATGCAACTGACACTTGCCAAGACACCCATCCAAGTTATAGCCAGCTGTAGACCCCCCTCCATGACTCAGGACACCCACCCCTCCTACCTGGTCCTACTCAGCTCTATCAAGGTATCCCCTAACACCCTGATCCTTGGTGACTTCAAGTACCCCACCATAGACTTGGTGAACTATTCCTGCACTAATGCACTCACCCAACGATTCCTTGACTTCATTAGTTCTAACACACTAGACCCGCTCATTTCATCCCCCACAAGGGGAGATAACATTCTGGATTTGATTCTCACCAACATGGGTGACTGCTGCACCACTCCCATAGTATGTTTTTGCCTAGTGAGATCAGATCATCAGTCTGTCTCATTTGAAGTTTCTGTCCCACCTGACCCCTCCCCATCCATAGCCAGGCTAAAAAGCTTCTCAAAAGCTGACTACAGCATTCTAAGAGAGGGTATCAGTAGCATCACACCACCGCCTCCCTCAGAGGATGCAGACAACTATGCTGAACAGTACACCAGTGCAGTATACAAGCACCTGTACAAGTGCATAGACTCAGCCATATCCAACAAAACTAAAACCTGGTCCTCAAGGAAACACAAACCTGTCTGGTGGACATCCTCTGTCAAGAGCCTTTACAGCAAAAGGAAGAGACAGTTGTCTAAGGGTAAAATGGAACAAATTCCAAATTGGAAAAACTCACTCCTCAGTCTCAACAAGCAAATTAGGCCACTAGTGAAAACCTGCAAATCCAATTATGAATTGAAACTAGCTTCGAAAACAAAAGGAAACCACAGTCTTCTTCTGTTTTGTCAGGAACCTCCATGGCAAAGCCCAGATTTGTTCCGAATTAGTACTTAACGGTACCACTTACACTGATCCTGTTGACTTAGCCAACCTGCTATGTTCAGCACAAACTTCACCCCCTATCCCCCCGCAAAGGCCCATTAGACATCCCCAATACTTGTCCTGCACCTCACAGACCTGATGGTATCGCAGGCTGTATTCTGCACCATCTCCAGAAAGAACTAGCTTCGCCATTGAGCACCCTAATCAACCACAGCCTGATTACAGGCTTCATTCCGGAAGAGTGGAGAACTGCCATTGTCAGCCCCTTGCACAAAGGTGGTGCCACTAATGACCCGGGAAACTATCGCCCCATTAGCTTGACAAGTCTGATCTGTAAAGCCATGGAGTGTATTATTATGGGTCTCATAAACAAGGTCATAGGCAGTCTCCAAGGATTTGACCCCACCCAGTTTGGATTCATCAGGGGCAGATCTTGCCTATTGAACCTGGTTGACTTCCTTGAGACTGTCACCAAGGCCCTGGATGGGGGAAGGTCAGTACATACAGCTTACCTTGACTTGGCAAAGGCCTTTGACCCATTCCCCAACTCTGGGATCAATGAAAAGCTAACACTACTTGGTGTAAATCCCTATCTCATCAGGTGGGTGGCCAACTGGCTCACTAGTAGGACACACAAGGTCAAAATAGGTGCCACCACCTCCGACAGCAAACCTGTCACTAATGGTGTTCCCCAGGGATCTGTCCTGGGACCCCTACTGTTTGGCATCTACTTCTCAGAGGTCCAGACAGAGGGCCTGTGGCTGACCAAGTTTGCGGATGACCGTAAGTTGGGTGCTCTCATTGACTCCCCAAATGATGTTAACATACTGCAAGAGGGTCTCACAGCAACAAATGACTGGTGCCAGAGTCATGGCCTTAAGTTAAATGCAAAAATATGTATTATCGTACCATTTGGCAAAAAAATGGCCCCTACTGATTACCACATCAACAGTAACCCCCTAAGCACACAACCTGTGGTGAGAGACCTGGGTTCTCAGGTTGATAATTTCATGTTTGACCATCATGTGGCGGTAGTGGTCAGAAAAGCCTTTTACTTGGTTCATCTCATAAGTAAAGGGGTTGCATCCAGAAAAAAGGAGGTTATTACCTCTCTGTATTCCTTCCTCATTAGGCTGATAATTGAGTATAATGCCCTGTTTGGTATGTACCTTTCAAAACACCTGCACCAACTGAAAAGGCCACAGAAGTACCTCACAAAGAGAGTCCATGGCCTCCAATACCTGTCCCGTGTGGACAGGCTCAAATCACTATCACTGTACTCTGTATCGTATATATTGCTCAAAGGTGATCTGTGTCTGATCTGCAAGGCAATATTGGACCCTGCCCTACTACATATACTGCATAGCCATAAGTCTAACTCCTCACGCATTACCCACTCGATGGGCCTAATTCTAATATGCAGCATCAACAAAACCTGCTGGAGAGACAGGTTTGTCTCCCAGAGGCTCACTCTCTCTCTGGAGTAGACTTCCCATACATGTCAAACAGTATACCTTGCTGACCATCTTCAAGCGCAACCTTGATGAGTGGATGGGAAACCACAAGTTTGTCCCAGGGGTTCCACCTTTGTCCCTCATTAACAGAGGTGATAGGTGCTAACTGAGGTTCTTTTTTAGGGATAAAAGCTTGGCTAGGCTTGTAGTGGACCCAGGGCCATTAATCTAGTAACCTCCTATGATCCTATTAAATGCAGCCACCTTTCAGGAAAATCCAACATTCTTAGTATTTCATAATACAATAATGCTAATAAACATTATCAAATGCCTGTTTTAGTATTCAGGTTTACAATTAGCAATGTTTATCTGGTTTTGTTTGCCTCTTCTGTCAACATACTTGTATTCCAAAAGTTATCATGGGTGGTTCTACCTGTTTCAAGATCAAGCCAATTAGGGGAAGATAAGTTAACCTTCTGACAGCCTATACAGTAAGTTATAATTATACACTGGATGATGGCACACAGAGTAAAATCAAAAGGCATAATATGAATCGCACACAAAAACATTGAATATACACCAGTGTCATCAGAGAGCAAAAGACAAAAAAGTTATGCAGAGGCAAGCAGAATACAGATGAAACAGGCTTATCCTCAATTATCTAATGATGACAAAAATAATTGACAGCTGGATAGAAATTTGCATATTACTTTTTCATTTATGAAATGACCGTTAAGACTTCACATGACAACAGGGCACAGATGAAAACACAGTGAATGATAATGACAGTGACTTTTTTGCCATGATGTTTGGTGAGGTTGAAAAATCAGAATATGCACAGGAGATCCAACTTCATCCAATAGCAAATAAGGAAATGGCCCTAGTATGACAACGATCGGAGGAAGGGAAGTTACTGATGCCTGTTAATAATGGACATATACTGAATGAATCTGGTACTGTGCATTGTTATAACTCATTTAAAATGTATAATTGTAGTACTGTTTCAGTTGATGAAACTTATTTTAGGTTCTTTATGAAGCGTTTTACTTGTGTTCCATCACAAAATGTAGATATAGCTGAAACTCTTGTTGCATTAAAACTTTTTATATGTAAACTTAGTTCATCATTTATGTTTGGTGAAACTTCCTCAGTTTGAATGATATTCGTAATGGAGTATATCAGATGAAGGGCTGGAATTGTAGGAAAAGTGCTTTTAACCCTCCCAATAAATTTAACAATTGCTTGCTTTGTAAGATTTTGTGAGGAAGCTCTATGGGCTTTTTTTAACAGCAGGCATCATTTGATACGCAATAATTTAACACGGGATGAAAGGCAGTTGTTATTTAATTTGTCCACATAATAAGAACATCTGTGTCATTAAACAAGATAAAGGTTGAGGGGGGTCTTATTCTCTATATTGTTTAACAAGGAGGTTTATGAACAATTATCTAGGAATTAAATTAATATTTGTTTTGCAAAGATAGACCATTTTATGAATGCATGTTCACTTGTAATATTCTGTTCAACCAATCTAATTTTGTTTGTTTTGAAGGACAATATTTCATTCAACTTACAAGAGTAGCCATGGGGGCAGCGTCTGCTCCAGTACATGCCAATGTGATGTTAGAGTTTGGAGGAAAGAATTTTGTGTTTGGCACCGCTTACTGTGAAAACACAGAAGTAAATGTGCATTTTTTGAATGACATTTTCATCATCTGTTCTGGGACCAGTGAGAAATCTTAGGAGTTTATAGATTATTCAACATCAACTAGTAGTTTTTTTACATTTTACACACACTTTAGATTTGAGACAGATCAATTATTTGGAAGTCATGATTTACAAGAATGATTAATGAGAGTGTTTGTTTAACAGTTTGTCATAAGTCAACCTTTTTCAAATAATTATTTGCATTTTAAAAGTTGTGTCCCTATGAACAGCAGTGCAGTATAGTGAAGGGCCAGTTTATTAAACTGTTCAGGTTGATTTCTGATGATCAAGTTTTTTTTTTTTTCCTTAGAAAGTGATTAACTTGTAACAATGTTTCTGGAGCAAAAGTACCTGGTTCAGATGGTATACACTATTTTTAATGATGATAAATTGGCAAGAAATAAAACATTTTCCTCAGTCCTAGAAAATAAAGATTCCAAAGGTATGTCCAGAGCGTATACTGATAGAGGGACCTCTTTTGTATTTTCCTGTATGACAGACAGTAACTTTATAAGGTCCATTATTAACAAAAAATGTGACACAACATTTGATATGGACACTAAAAGACACATTGACCCACTACCAAATGTGGTTTATAGTAGGAATACATTAAGATCAAGTTAGAGAACAACATATATGTACAGAAGGTCCTGTAAGAATTTCAAGAAGTTTATATTTTTCATCTTGGAGAGAGTACAGATTAATATTAGGGGAAGAGTCTGGGAGGTTATATTAGAATACAAAGAATTAATTTAGCAACTGCAGTTGGATGCTACCAAACCCTATGATTGAATGAAAGGGTCAGTCAATGGTATTTTGAAACTGAAAGCAGTGAAATTATATGTCCTAGTTATAATATGTATTGTAGTATTTTTTTTATTTTTGTATTAATGTATTTATATGCATTTTATTAATGGCTCATAAGTTCATAGCTGTTTACTAGGCTAATGACCACAAGGGCCTTTTTAAGCCTAACCATGCATCCCAAATCTTTGACAAGTTCTATTACCCTTGATAAGAGTAAGCAGGGGCTTGGGAGATGAAACATTTACAAGCAGGTGCCTGGGAGATTAACTATTTACAGGTTGCCTGTGTCTTTTAGAGACACAAGTGCCAAGCTAGGGATGAATTTCCTTTTCCACATCAAATTGAACAAGTTACACTTGAATTGGGTTAGGGAAGAACTCTGCTTCACATGGCTATAGCACCTGTTCCAGAGATGGGGTAGTCTCTGGGATCCAGACTTCTCTGTCCAGTAGGTCCTATTTATATCATGGACAAGGTTTAAGCCTTTAGAATAGGTAATTCTGTTGCTGTTTGTTTTGTGGATATGCAGGAGGTCCATTAGAGTGGGGTCTGACAATGCCCTATATGCCAGGCATAGATCTCCCCTCAACAGACTGTAGGAGATAGAATACAGGGATAGGCCTTTGAGGCAGTCTACACAGAACATTTTACTAACACCCTGTATTCTTTTAGTGAGGAACCCTTGTGGACATTCCAGTTGTTGGGTATGCCTGGTTAGGTACATACCAAAGGGGGCATTGTACTCAATGATAGGTCTGATGAATGCAGAATAGAGTGGAACAATGACTTCCTTGGGCCTACATGCCATACCTTTGTTTATAAGTTGTGCAACATAGAATGATTTCCTCACTACTCTAGACATGATGGTCAAAGGCTAGGTTACTGGCTATGTGTGTCAATACGTCCCTGACTACTGTCCGAACTCTAATGGGTTTGTTATCAGTATGATAGTTACCAGGGGTGGATGACTTCCTGAAGGATACTCTTATGCATTTCTTGGCTTATAGTTTTAGTCCATGGCTCTGACACCAGTTGTTTGCCTGTGTCAGCCATTCCTGGAGAACATTTGTGTCAGTGCAGTAATCAATGACGGTGTGTAATTTGCAATCATCTGCAAATTTAGCTAGCCAGAGACCACTGACACTGCCTTGACTTCAGAGAAGTAAATACCAAAAAGGAGCGTCAAAGGACTGATCTCTGAGGGACTCCACTAGTGACTGGCCTCTTTGTAGAGGTAGACCCCCCCCCCTAACTTCCTGGGTCCTTTCTTTGAGGCAGTTGGTTATCCACTGGGTGACTTATGGGTTTGTACCTAACTTCCAGAGTTTGTCAACAAGTTGGGATTGTGTCATATACCTTGGCCAGGTCAAGGTAGGCAGTGTGAAACATTTTGCCATCAGCCATTGCTTTGGCGACTTTCTCAAAGAAGTCCACCAGGTTAAATAGGCATGACCTTCTTTTGATGAAACTAAACTGGGTTGGGCCCAGTGTCTGGAGGTTTACTGTATCATTATTGATCATTTACATGATAATTCTTTCCATGGCTTTGCATAGACTAGTGAGACTTATGGGTCTGTAGATAGCCTACCTTTGTGCAAAGGGACGATCGCTGATGTTCTCCTTTCATGAGCCACGAAGCCTGTTTGGAAGCTACAGTTAAATAGCAATTCCAGAGGGCCTGATAGGTCATGTTTCATGCTATTTAGAAGGCATCCTGGGATATTGTCTTTGCCCATTAATGCAGTGTTATTGGCCTTAGTGAGAGCATTAAGGACCTGTTCCCTAGCGATTGCAGAGGGAGTTGCATTTGATGATATTTCCTAGGGGAAGGTTGGGGGGATAAAGTTGTAACTGGATTTGTGAACCAGAAGGTTGCTGTAGCTACTGGCTCAGTATAGGTGGCTCCATGTACAATGAATTCTGCACACAATTGTTATTGCCTATGAGGCTGCAGACATAGTTAAAAAATGCCTTGTGGTTGTCCTTGGCCTGGGAGGCCAAATATACCTAAAATTTGGCCTTTATAGACTTTATTTGTCCTCAGAGTTGTTTGTTTAGTTTGATGAGAGTGCTTTTATCCTACTGGGTGCTGCACCTCCTAATATTTGCCATGATTTTCTTCCTTCTGTTATACAGCCTATTGATATTGTGATTCCACCAGGGTGGCTTGTTTTTTGAGTTCATTCTGAACTTCTTCCTGGTGGGTACAGCTGCTTCTGTGCAGCTACTAACATGTTTTTATAGGATTTCTGTGAACAGTTCTGTATAGGCAGCAGTGTTCTTGGGGTTTATGTGGGCATGAAATTTTACCATGTTATCACTTAATACAGGAAGTTAATATTAGAGTAGTTATTGAATATTCCAGGGTTAGCTGGGGGTCCAGGTTTTAGTTTTACTTCAAAGGAGACCATTTTGTGGTTTGACCTTACCAGGGAAGACTTTACAATAGGGGGTGTGCAGCACTCTCCCATATTAGTGAAGTGATCCAGTATGGTTTCACTCCTGGTTGGTGTATTGACAACTGACAGTCTGTTCCAGTGAGTTTGGGTTTACAAAATCCAGGAATCTCTGTGCCTGTACGTTTGGTGTCATAGAGGATTCCCAGTTAGTAGTGGGCTAATTAAATGGTATTGGATTGTATGGTGAAAGTTTCCAGTAAATTTAAATACTTTGTATTGGTTTCCTGTGTCATAGAGTGGGACCTATAGCTTGCAAGGAAATGGTATTGGATTTTGCCTGTGGTGATTTGAACATGGAGTACCTCAAGTGCATTGTCCTGTTTGACCAGCCTTGAGGCATATTTATTTTTGATGTAAATCAAGACACTTCCACCTTTAGACCCTGCCTGTACAGTAGCTGGTCTAAATGTATGGAAGGCATTATAACCTTGCACTATCTGTGTGCTGTCCACGGCTTTAAGCTGTATCTCAGTGACTGCACAGACATCAGCATTCTCTAGGGCGAAGGAGCTTCTATGGAGTGGATTTTTTTGTTTAGACTCCTAGCATTGAGCAGTTATACCTTTAGATTTTCTTGGTTTTGATTTGCTATGTTGGAAGTACTTTCAGTTTGGCATTGCCTAAAAAGGCACTATGGGGGAAGACAAAGTTTTAGCTAATATTCAAAAGCCTAGAGGGGAGAAGTGCAGACCATCCCTGACAAAGCAGTGTGGTCTGTTGAACATTTCCTTCCATGCTGATATTGCAGCCCCTTAGAATGACACCAGAAACTAAGCCAGTTATTAAAAGCAATCATCTTTTGTTTGCATTGCAGCATCATCCTTGGAGAAGGTAAAATGCTGCTCAATGCTAGGCTCATACCAGCCTTTGACACATATTCCGAGAGCTCCATGATGTCTGTCTTCACATTGTCTAAGGAGGTATGTGTCAGGTCATTTACACCCACACAAACTATGACTGAGTCGTACTGGTACTTGTGGTCCAATGACCTGAGTATATGCGTGATGTGGCTGATCTTTGACCCTGATAAGCAACTGACTGTGACTTACTTCTTACTCAGCCTGGTGAGAGGGACTTCAGTATATCTCACTTTGTATTGTCAGGCTCTGGATTGCATTGCATAAGTGGAAATTCCTTAAGATTCCAAGAGCAGGCTAAGTTATTTCTTACACTTATTTCAATGAATTGCACTTCTGAAACGCTTATAATTGTGCTATACAGTTGAACTACTATATTTTTGCACTGTTATAAAGCTTTTTTTATTGTTTCACTGCATTTATGTACTGTTTTAAAATTGCTTAACTGTAAACTGATTTTTCATACTGAGAGTTGTATTTTCTGTTTGTGATTGCTCTATCCAAACCTTTTGTCTGTTAAAAGCATTCTCTAGTCTGCTCCTTGATCTGTTTAAAACTTTCATTTAGTGGCTACAGCTAGGAACTGTAATTTTTTCCCACCCACCCACTCTCCCTAGTGTTGTCTGTTTTTATACTTGGTGGCTTTGCAGTTGCCCGCCCATACTGTATATTTGATCTGTGACACTCCTCCCATTCTAGTGTCATTAGTTCACTCAATCTAATAGAGAACATTTGTGAAGGCCAACCCACTCAGATTCTTAACGTTGAATTAACTTCTGTTCCAGTTTTCTCCATTTCCACTTTACTGGGAAAAAAAATTCTAAGCTTGCTTCCCCCCTTTCCTGTGGCAGGTCATATACGGATTTGCTGTGTCCAGGACTGTTTGTGAGCTCCTAAGCCCCCCCCCCCCCACTTAACTGGGGTTAAACTATTCCTGGCGCCATAAAGACTTTTTTTCAAAATTTCGCTTGCAACTAGCCAGCTTTTTAGTTTTAGCACTCATCTGTTTCTTTGATCTCAGCACTTGTTCAGAACTCATTGTAAGCAATAAATAAGTTACAAATTACTACAGCACTCAACTTTCCTCACTTGTCTAGAGGAAAACAGTTTTTAGTACTTAATAAATAAGCACCTATTCAGGCATGTCTAAAGGTCAGCTCCCGGTGTTTTCTCCTGTCTACCTGATGAATCTGGGCATCTTGAGACAATGCAGCAATTGCCTCATGTACACAGACAACCCTCTCCTCCTACCACCCAACACTACGACCTGTGAGAGATGCACTTATATAGCCAAACTGGAAGCAAAGCTCTCTTTACCAAAGACAGGCCTAGACAGTCAAGAGGAGAAGGTAAACACTTGCACCGCACCACACTCATCACATAGTCTTTCACCACCTACACCACCAAAACACACACACAGAACCACAAAATACACACCTACATTCGTGGAGGCTCTCTGTACTAATCTGCCCAACAACAGAGACCTCCAAAGCAGAAATGTTAGCAACCTCCACCCCCCAACACATCCCAAATGACACATAGCCCACATACATCAGTGTGCCACTCAACTACAGCCCATAAGGCATAACGTACCCAACACTCTAGTCATAGTTGACTCTATAGTCAGGCACACTGATGTTCCACTCACCAGGCTAAACAAGGAAAAAGTTACTGTCAGCTGCCTGTCAGGTGCCAGGATCCGCCACATAACGCACGCACTCAGGTCACTCCACAACAAGTACAAATATGACTCTGTCATTGTCCATGTTGATGTGAATTACCTGAGACATACCTCCCTGGACTACATGAAAAGAGACATGGAGGAGCTCTCTGATCTTGTAGCCCAGGCCGGTATGACCCTAGCCTTGAGTAGCATCCTGCCATCACCCAGAATGACACCACAGTACAAGGACAAAATGATTGACTTTAACAATTGGCTAAGCTTCTGGTGTCATTCTAAGGGAATCCAGTATCTGTCTGCCTGGGATTTGCCAGAGATGGCCTGCACCTGTCGCCCTTAGGATTCCAGATACTGGCAAAGGCTCTTGCCACCCCTATAGTGCCTTTTTTAGGCAAGGTTCAAATGACAAATTCACCACTGTAACAGGTACAAGCAAGCAAAATCTGAGGGTAATGCTACTCAATGCTAGAAGTCTAAACCTCAAAATGCACTCACTCGAGGCACTCCTTAAAATGGAGAACATTGACATCTGTGCAGTGACAGAGACCTGGTTCAAAGCTCCAGAGAGCACCCCTGCATTACCAGGCTATAATCTATACCACACCTTTCGGCCACCAAACCTGGACCGAAACACTAAAGGTGGAGGCGTGTCCATATTCATTAAGGATATCCACACCTCCAAGCTAGTTGCTCAGCATAATGCATCCGAGATTATCCAAGTTCAACTAACTCTGGGCAAAACCGCAATCCAGATTGTAGCTTTCTACAGACCCCCCACCATGCCCCAGGATTCCCACTCCTCTTTTCTTGATACACTGGAAAATATTAAGGTACAACCCAACACTCTAATAATGGGTGATTTCAACTACCCTACCATTAACTGGGAAAACTACTCATGTACCAACTCTTTTGCTCAACGTTTTCTGGAAATTATCAATTCCAACGCTTTGGATCAACTTATCCACACCCCCACCTGAGGCAGCAATATCCTAGACCTGGTCATCACCAACATGGGTGACCGGTGTTCCACACCAGAGATCAGCTCCTCATTGGTCAGAGCCGACCACAAGCTAATCACCCTAGACATCCACATCCCGCTCCCAGCCCCCATTAGGAAAACAACCGTAAAAAATTTATCCAAAGCCAACTTCACACTTCTTAAGACAGAAGTGGCAAACTTCAAGACACCCATGCAGATGGACAATAGAGGTACGACTGCTGAATCCTACACAAATGCACTTTATAAGCACTTACACGAGTGCATGGATCGTGCTATCCCTAACAGAACCAAGATGCTATCGTCCAAAAATAGGAAGTCAATCTGGTGGTCTTCTGCCATAAACAAACTCTACAACAGAAGAAAGAAACTGTTGCAAAAAAGAGTAAAATCCCACGATTGGAGGAACTCCCTGGTCAGCCTCAGTAAGAAGATGAGATCCCTCATAAAATCCTCCAAAGCTAGTTATGAAAACAAAATTGCTACTGATTCTAAAGACAACCACAAAGCATTCTATAGCTATGTTAAAAATCTCAATGGCAACACTCAGATCTGCTCTGAGTTACAGCACAATGTCACTAAATATACAGAACCAACTGATATTGCCAACATCCTGGCAGATAGGTTCAGTGCTAACTTTACCCCCCTCTCACCCCCTAAAGGGCCCATCTTTATACCGGAAGAATGCAAAGTTCCTGTAATCACAGCTGCACAGGTAAAAAACTTCTCTCCCCAAAGCCAAGAACACAGCATCCATGGGACCTGACAACATCCCAGGCTGCCTTCTACATGAACTACAGGATGAACTGGCACCCCACCTAAGTACCATGTTCAATCATAGCCTCACCACAGGCTTTGTGCCCATTGAGTGGTGCACCACGACAGTTATCCCACTCCACAAAGGGGGGGCCACAACAGACCCCGGGAACTACTGCCCCATTAGCCTGACGAGCCTCGTCTGCAAGGCCATGGAACGTATCATCATGGAACTCATAAACAAAGACATTGGAGATCTCCAAACCATGGACCCCACACAGTTTGGGTTTGTAAAAGGCAGATCATGTCTCCTAAACCTGATAGACTTCTTTGAAGTAGTCACCAAGGCCATGGATGAGGGTAAGGTGGTTCACACAGCCTATCTAGATCTCGCCAAGGCATTCAACACCACCCCCCACTCTGGAATTATAGATAAGCTCACTAAACTAGGTATAAATCCCTATGTCACAAGATGGGTTGCCAACCAGCTTACTGAAAGAACTCACACTGTGAAAGTAGCAGACTCCAAATCAGACTTCAGACCAGTGACAAGTGGAGTACCACAGGGTTCAGACCTGGGTCCTCTTCTGTTTGGTATCTACTTCTCTGAAGTACAGGCTAACACAGAAGGTCTTTGGCTAACTAAATTTGCAGATGACTGCAAACTAGGACCCATAATTGAAACTCCTAATGATGTGGACATCCTACAAAAGGGCCTCACTGAGACAGATGCCTGGTGTCAAAGACATGGTCTCAAGCTCAATGCCAAAAAGTGCATTGTCATCCCCTTTGGTAAAAATTCTGTACCCATGAACTACCACATAGGCGGTAGTCTACTTAACACCGAAAGTGTGATAAGAGACCTTGGGACACAGGTGGACAGTAGTCTCTCCTTTGATAATCACATCGCCAAAGTGGTCAGGAAATCCTTCTACGTGGCACACCTCATCACAAAAGGTTTCTCATCCAGAAAAAAAGAGGTCTACTCATCACTCATTAGACCCATTATAGAGTACAATGCCCCTTTTGGTATGTACCTCACAAGACATCTACAACAACTGGAAAGGCCGCAAAAATACCTCACAAAGAGGATTACTGGCCTCAAACAGATGCCTTATGCAGACCGTCTCAAAAAACTCCAGCTTTACTCCGTCGCATATCGCCTCCTGAAAGGCGATCTCTGCCTAACATACAAAGCTATGTCAAACCCAGAGCTGTTGGACATGCTCCACTTAAAGAAATCCCAATCCCTCTGAGCTACACGCTCTAGGGACCTAAACCTTGTCACCACAGTAAACAGAACATGCTGGAGGGATAGATTCCTGTCCCAGAGACTTCCCATACTCTGGAACAGACTACCTATCTATGTCAAACAGAGCTCCTCATTAGCACTCTTCATAAAAAATCTTGATTATTGGATGGGTAATAGGAAATTCACCCCAGGGATCACTTCTCTGGTTCTGCTTGACAGAGGCACAGGAAAATAATTTTCTTGGGTGGTGAAAGCCAGGGTACTTTTTTGGCTAGGCTTGTATAGACCCTAGGGCCAATAGCCTAGTACCTACCTATGAACCTATGAACAATGGAGTCTTCAGTGATCAGAATGTTGTATTGTGTGGTGGCTTACCTTATGGGCATAGAAGTAGAGGCTCCATGAGATGTGTTGATGTGGGTGTTGTTCTGAAAAAGAGCATTCAGGGCTGCTGAGGGTATTTGTTATATGTACTTCATCTAGGAGGTCTTTGGGGTTTTTGGAGGGTTACATTTAAGTGCCTCAGCATATGTGGGTCTGTATGCCTGCTTTGATTGTGTGTGATGGGTGCAGCTTTTGCACTATTGGCAACCTTATTGATATTAGGAGTACTTTTTTTGTGAGAGCTTTGCCACCAGTTGCATTGCGTAAATACATCTGTCACATACCATATCAGTTTGTTTGAAAATTAACCATTTGTCAGTAAACATGAGGCATTGGCTCAGGATGCCCATATCCACCAAGCTGGTAATGGAGATAGTGGGAAAGTTCATATCCATGGCAACAGACCTTTTTTAGTGATTAGACAGTTGGAGTGGGAATTTAAAGCAATGTCAGGAGTATCCGTTTTGCAAGTCTGGGGACAGTGTTTGTCACTGCAAACTAGTTCTATGTGCAACTAGGTATTGGTGAAATTTCAATTGTGCTTTTACAGAAAAATGTCACTCAAGGTGTCTGGGTCTTTACAAGGCACTGCCAAATACCTGAGGGGAAACTAATAAGCAGACCCTGAAAATGTAAGGATGAAGTATTTAGGAAGATATTCTGAAGTCAGAAACAAATCAAGTCGCACTTACTGAAAACAAAGAATTAGATTGTCAAGAATGATGAAAAGAGGGGAGTCACGTAAATGGCTACTGTCTGGCTACTACTAGTATTGGTCTCACCATAGCTTCACTCTGCTGGGATACAATGCTCCTTTGCTTCATCTCTCACCAGAAGCAAAACATTAGCACCAATTCCAAGATGAGAAGCAGTCCACAGCCTGTTTGCTGATCCAGAGTCTTGTCCCAGATGGGTCTATATTATAACAACGAACAATCAAATAATCAAACGTTGTTATATCGAACTCAAAAGTTCGAATTCACAAGACATTGAGCAACCAGAACAGCGATTTTTTTTTTTCCCAGGGAAAAAAATCACTGTTCCCAAAAAGAAAAAGAAAAAGACATTAAAACATTACATAAAGTGGGGGGCTTCGCCCCACACCCCCCCTGACCTGGGGGGCTGTGCCCCCACACCCCCCTACTTAAATATACCAACTCCGAGATCACACTACAGTGCCAAAAATTGCAAAGTGACAGAAGCGACCAAGTGACTTCTTTCCCAGGGAAAGAATTCGCTTATATGCCGCTTTGTCATTTTGCCTTTTTGACATTTCAAGTTCGACCAAGATACATTCGACAAAATGTGTCTTTGGTCATCTGATAGGAACCCATCCTAGATGATGCAAAGGTCTGTAGGCTTATTGTAGCCTTTTTCTGGTAGATGCCTTGAATAGCAACCAGACCAGTCAGGAACATCAAGCACAGATACTCACTGCCCAACCAGAAACAGTCAGGAATCAATACACAAAGCTTCTTTTCTCACCAGGAGCAGAATATAAGCACAAATTCCAAGCTGTCACCTGTGAAGCAGTTATTAGGTTTTCCGGTGATCAGCAGTCTGCAGGAAGTAATGTCCCTGTGCTCCTTCTCTCGCTAGGAAAAAACAGAAGCACTAACCCCAAGATGACTACTCAGAGGCAGAATGTGGGCTCTCCAATAATTGATGGTCTTACAGTAGATGTTGCCGATTTGCAAGGTAAGATGAAAAAAATGGGTTAATATCCTAAGTACAGTGTGCATTAAGCAGTTAGATATGAAAGAGGGGGTAACTTAAGCTTTAGCTGTCTAAGTGGACAGCCACTAATAAAAGAGCAAGCTAGACTGAAAGGGGGTGGGCACTTTGTATTCTAGTTCTGGGGAATACAGTGGGATGGCCAGTAAATTAAAATAGTTGAAGGGCAGTGATTTCACAAAATTATAATTTTGTTACAACAGCCAATGAAAGGCGAGAGAGAAGGAGATGTGTGGTCAAATTAACATAAGTGGCAGTCAACTGGAAAGACATTTCAGTTGAAGAACACATCACCAGGGTAGGAGGACTGGAAACATTTTCTGTGTAACTCACAGTAGACACAGCTGTGGTCTCTTTTCTGGTTTCAATATACAATTAAAAGCAGAGTACAAGTAAAACACAATGTAAAGAAAACAAAGCATAATATACAAAATAGAAGAAGGCAGTAAAGTAATGCAAAATACAAGAAAGCAAAAGCAAATTAACATTTCTGTCACAGCAAGTTGTAGCAGAGTCTGGGTGAGCTTTACAGTAAAGCTTTGATATGTTTTATTTTACCCATTGAATAGAAAGTTAAGTTCCTAGCTCCACCCTCACTGTACAGATAATTAACCTTAACTGACCTGTTCTAATTTCTGTGTGACTCAGAAAAGACACAGCTGTGGCCTCTTTCCTAGTTTTAATATGCAATTAAAAGTGGAATACAAGTAAAACACAGTGTAAAGAAAACAAATCATAATATACAAAATAGAAGAAGGCAATAAAGTAATGCAAAATACAAGAAAGCACAGCAAACTAACCTTTCCCTCACAGCAGGTTGTGGCAGAATCTGTGTGTTCCGGTCATGATGTTTTAAGATTTCTAATTTTTACTCTTCTTTTTACTTGGTTACAATTATGTTATTTGATGTAGTAAATTAATTAGCAGTGGTTGTCTTAGGTTTTTAAATTTCAGATGTTGCAATCATATGACTATATCACAAGTCTTCAAGTGTTTTTAAACAGCTGATTATTGTTTTGTATAGGTTTCCAAAGAAGTTTGATTTTATTATATTGAAGGAAAAAAGCACTTAAACTTATTTCCTATATTAAACGTTTTTGTGTGCAATTCATATTGTGCCTTTTGATTTTACCGTGCGTGCCATCAACCAGTGTGTGCTTTGTTATGGTTCATGTTTTTTGCACATATTTTGAAGTGAGTCTTTATTGGATAAATATTGATAATGATCTATATGACCCAACTTTAAATGATTTTTGCCTTGTTTGTGAATAACCGTCATAGCTTATTTCCTGCCTTTGGGGTCTTTCTGTTTACCAGAACAAAATTAGATAGTCACTAAAGCCCTTAATATATTTGTCTTTAACCATTACGTATACTTTTTAATGGCAGACCATCCAGTGCAGGTGATTTATTCTCCCTTTTCCTCCTTAATATTAGATGTTCATCGTGTTTCAATGCTGCAGTTATTACACTTGGGTTATCCTGCCGTCAGGCGGTCCCGCAGTCGGCCAGAGTTCCAAAGTCTTGGTCCGGCGTCGGTTGCTGTCCCTTCTTCCCTGACGTCAGTGCGCCAGGGGTATATAAGATGCAGCCGACTCCATTTTCTTCAGTCTTTCTTGCCGCGCGGTGCCCGAAGCAAAAGCAGTTCGCAAGTGCCAGTCGGCCGACTCCTGAGATTTTCAATTCAAATTTCAGAACCGAAGTCTTCAATAAAGGTAAGTACCCCCCGTTGGGGAAACTTTTTCTTGCCTCAGATCGATGTCAGTAAAAGTTAATAATTGTATTTCTTGTGGGAAGCAAATACCTCATAAGGATTTTCATTCTTACTTATTCCATGCCTGGGCCCAGACCACAACGTCACTAGTCGGTTTTGTGCTAGATTTAACAAGCGCACTATTAAACGTCGGTTTGACTTTGCTCGCCATTACTTTGGCCGAAGGTTCAATTATACCATGCCGTCGGAACAGCCGACGACCGGAATACACAAAAAATGCAAAGACAAGGATAAGGACAGGCATCCGAGGCCCAAAACTGACGATGAAGCCTCTTCTACGCCAGTCGCCGGTTCGCCAGTTCTCAGTGAGGAGCTTACGCAGCCCCTGACACCTGCTACCTCAGAGCCACAGGCCACCTCCGACTCCCACGTGGAGATGTCTAGGCCTCTGGAAACTCAAGGTATTGGGCCTACGGAAACTAACCCCTCAGATGGGTCCGAAGCCGCTGAGCAGGCATCGGCTTCTAAGGGTGTTTTCAGACCTTCACAGCTTACCATCAAAACTACAGCCAAGTCTAAAACTCCATTAAAGACAAAGAAGCAAGTACAGCATTCACCTGGACAGGCCTCCATGCCTAAAAAACAGATGCTCAAAATGGCCGAAGACTTAATTACTCTGATCAGGGGTTCCCATCCCCCTCCTGATAAAAGGCCTAAGCAGGATACAGACTATGTTTCCTCTGACCAGGTTTCCATTTCTTCTGATTCCTCTTCAGACCAGGGATACTCCTTACCCCCCTATGAGGATTCTGATGCTGAATAATCAATTCATTCAGCCTCTCTACCTGAGGATTACTCTTTTGGGGAAACTTTACATACCATGAGGGAGTATTTCCACTGGGAGGGCCAGGATTACTCAGAATCCAAGAAAAGGCTCAGAGACTTTCTTTTATTGCCTCAGCACAGGCCCCTTGCTATTCCGCCAGTGTTAGATATTGTGGATGATGTGTTCTCTGAATCCAGTTTAAATCCTGATTCTTTGCCCCCTGCCTCCAGTCAAGCCAGACAGGTACTACAGAGTCCCTGACTCTCACAAATTTCTTTATAAAAACCCTGTTGCTGACCCAGAAACTATTTCCCAGGGTCCCAAAGGGGTAAAGGCTTCCACGGCTAAAAATCCAGTTCCCTCTGACAGGGATTCTAGAGCATTAGACAGATGGGGGAAGAAAGTTTACACTTCTGCAACTATAGCAGTGAGGGCTTTAAATTGCCAGTTTCACATGCTTAAATACCAACAATATTTAATGTCTCTGTTAAAACAGAAAATGCTTACAAGTTCAGAACATCCTGACTATAAGGAAATGCAGGATTTATTGCATGAACAAGTGGAAAACTTACTCTGCAATGTGGTTTTGATTCATTAGAGGCTTCTTGTAGAGCAGCAGTTACAGGATCTGTGATTCGAAGGCATGCTTGGTTAAAAGAACAAGGTTTACCTGATCATGTTAAGGCAAAATTATTGGATGCTCCTTTACAGCAGGATATTTTATTTGGTGTTAAGGCAGAAGAGGTGTTAAAGAAAATGGAGGATAAAGCAAAATCTATGCAAACAGTGAAGGATTTCTTACAGGTACAGCCACCTCGATTTAGCAGAAATTGGCCTTCAAAAAATTGGTCCTTTCCAGTGTCAGACAGATGCCCAAGAGGCAGATCTCAGCCCCAAGGCTCTTACAGACCACAACAGTGGGGTGCTTCAACCCCAAAAGGAGGGGAAGACAAGTCACAACCTTGTAGGAAACAGTCCCAATGACTTCCCCCTTCACATGCCAAGCACTTACCTTTTGGCAGCTCCCTTAGGGGGAAAACTAGCACTTTTTTCACAAAATTGGCATATAATCACCCAAGACAAATGGGTTCTGAATATTGTGTCTCAAGGTTACAGGTTCCACTTTCACACTTTACCAAGACTAAAAGGAATGCCAGACCTGCCACAAAATCAATGGGCAGAGGCACAAAAACAAATTACAGCCCTCATGGACATGAGAGCTATTCAAAAAGTGCCACAACAGGAACAAGAACAAGGATTTTACTCAAGACTTTTCCTGGTCCCCAGAAAGAACAAAGCCTGGAGACCCATACTGAATCTTTCTACTCTGAATACTTAACTGGATGTTCCGAAATTCAAAATGTTGGCACTACAGCAGCTTCTTCCCATGCTGGGCAAAAAGGCTTGGCTTGTTATTTTGGACCTCAAAGAGGCATACCTGCATGTCCCTATCAGACAAAATTGCAAAAGATACCTCAGATTCATAGCTGGTTCAATGCATTGCCAATTCTCTGCACTGCCCTTTGGCTTATCTACTGCACCTAGGGTCTTCACAAAATGCCTGGCACCAGTAATTGCATTTTGCAGACAAAAAGGAATTCAAATATATCCATACTTGGACGACTGCCTTATTCAAGCAGAGAGCAAGGACATTCTTCTAAAGCATCTGGCATTTGTATAAAGATTGCTAATTTGCCTAGGGTACACAGTAAACAAAAAGAAGTCAAAACTAGTGCCCTCACAAGAGATAATATTCCTGGGTGCCAGTTTAAATACAGTGGCCCAGATGGCTTATCTCACGCCAGACAAGCAAGGACAACTGACTCAGTTGATGGCAACAAAAATCCAACTCCCTGCAAGAAAAATTCTGCAGGCCTTGGGGTTCATGGCATCCTGCATACTGCTAATACCATATGCCAGACTGCATATGAGGAAATTACAGTGGTACCTAAAAAGTGTTTGGACTCAACACTGTCACAGTTTGGAAGCAGTAATACCACTTATTCCCTGCCTACAACAGGAGTTTCGATGGTGGGCACAGGCATGTCACCACAACAAGGGACAGCCTTTCACTCTACCCACAGCCAGGCAGACACTAACAACAGATGCTTCGGATTATGCCTGGGGAGCACACATGGCAGGAAAATGTATTCAGGGCAAGTGGGCCGCAGACCAAATGCATCTTCACATCAATCAAAAAGAGATGCTAGCTGTACAAAATGCCATAACAGCTTTCAAGGACCTTCTGCATCCAGGACAACTGTTACTAAAGACAGACAACACCACAGTTATGTGGTACATAAACAAGCAAGGGGGCACTCATTCTTATCCCCTCTGCAGACAAGCCATGACCTTGTGGAACACAGCTCTAACCTATCAAGTTCATCTGCAAGCACAATTCCTGCCAGGAAAGAAAAATACACTGGCAGACGACTTAAGCAGAAACATCATGAATCCTCACGAGTGGAAATTAAATCCACAAGTATTCAGCATGATAACACAAAAATGGGTGAACCCAGACATAGATCTTTTTGCCTCCCCAATGAATTGCCAACTACAGAATTTCTGCACAAGGACTTACCACACACAAGCATGGAAAGTGGATGCTCTCTCGTTCAGCTGGAAAAGCCTAAAAGTTTATGCCTTCCCACCACTGCCTGTCCTTTCAAAGGTACTCCTAAAAAACAGACAAGAAAAGCCAAAAATGATCCTGATTGCCCCAGACTGGCCACGCCAGCACTGGTACCCAATCTTAAAGAACTTAGCTCAAGGCCCACCATGGATTTTACCTCAAATTCCACATCTTCTGACTCAACAAAACAATCAGATTCTGCACAGCCAGCTCAAAACATTAAACCTGGCTGCATGGCAAATTCCTTAGTCAAGGAGACAACACCTCTCTCTAAAGCTGTTATGGATGTCATTTTGGAGGCCAGGAGGCCTAGCACCAGGAAATCTTATTCAGAAAAGTGGAAGAGATTTTGTGCCTGGAACCAGGCTCAAAGCTTTGACCCTCTTGTCCCAAATATTCCTCAGATATTACAATACTTCACTGAGATGCTGGACAAAGGCCTATCCTTTTCATCCATTAAGATGCACGCCTCTGCCATCTCGGCTCATTACAACACAGATCCTCCTATTTTCTCTCATCCATTGCTAAAACAGTACCTCAGAGGGGCTAAAAACATAAGACCGCCCCGGAGAGCACCAACACCAACTTGGGATCTCAATTTTGTCTTGGAAAAACTAACTTTACCTCCTTTTGAGCCAGCCAATTCAGCAGAATTTATTTATTTATTTATTTTACATTTGTTGACCGGGATAATCCGTCTGGATACATGTCCATTTTCAGCGGAGGCCCGGGGAGAAAAGCTCCTCATAGACAGTAATTTACATTCATATTAAACAGAGTACATAATACTTTTTGATAATTAATACATGAGGTACAGAATAACATACGATTGTATACAATTAACATTTAGAAGGAAAAAACGTCAGATTAATGCTTGATACAGAGAAAGAGCCTTGAGATATTCCTATGGAGAAGTAGAGGTTGAGGAAGGTAATGGGTTTAGTCTGGTTTGGAACATTGACAGAGCCACTGGTTTTTAAAGTGAAGGGATAGACTTTTCTTGAATTTGCATAGAGCGGTGACATTGGTGAGTTGAGGAGGAAGGGAATTCCATATTTTACCAATGGAATTTGCAAACAGCGAGTAACCTCCAAACTTACGGGATATGACCGTTTGAGCAAGTAGCCTATTTGCTGAGCGCAGACTAGTTAGGTTTAAGTATGGGGTGATTAAATTATGCAGCACAGGAATGGTGTCAGGTTGAGTGAGAATTTTAAAAGCTACTATTAGTTGGGTCTGCTGGAGTAGGTTTGGTAGTTCAATCCAGCCAAGGTTATGCAGGTCGATACAGTGATGGGTTTTGTAAGGCATGCCAGTAGCAAATCTAGCAATATGATTATAGCAACATGAGAGTTTGTTTAGGTCTGATTTGTACAGGTTGGTGAGTATGGGTGAGGCATAAAGGAGGGAGGAGAGGAGATGAGACCGGGCTGTGGCCTCTCTCGCCTTGGGAGTTAGAAAGGATCTTATTCTATATAGGGACCCCAGTTTCTTATTAACTGTTTTAATAGTTTGGTTGATGTGAAGGTCAAATCTGAGTTTGTTGTCTATGGTAACACCTAGTAACTTGGAGTTTGAGTCCGGGGATATAGTAGTCCCATTTTTGGATTGGACAGAAAAGAGTATAGGGGAAGGTTTATGGGTAGGATGGAAGAGTAATAGTTTGGTTTTTTTAGGGTTAAGGATCAAATGGCGACCTAACAACCAGTCTTCAACTGCAGTCAGACAGTCTTGGGTTTTGGATAGTAGCTTAGCTGGTGACTTGTCCGAGTTGATTAGTGTTGAGTCGTCTGCATATTGAATGCAAGAGGTCTCAGGGATGACTGTGTGGAGGTCGTTAATGAAAATAGAAAAGAGTAGAGGTCCCAGTATGGAGCCTTGGGGCACCCCTATGGAATTAGGTAAGAGGGGCGAGAGCTTGTTTTGCCAGAGTACAGCTTGATTCCTATCGGAGAGATAGGCATGAAACCAATTAAGTGTTGTGTTATCTAGATAGAAAGTTTTTAGAGTGTTGTGAAGTAGTTGATGGTTGACCATATCAAAGGCCTTTGATAGGTCCAGAAAGAGAGCAGATGACATATTTTTGTTGTTCTTATTATGGTTTATAGTGTCGGTGAATGAGAGGAGGGCGGTGGTAGTGCTGTGTTTGGGCCTGAAACCATGTTGTGAGGTAGTTAGAAGCTTGCTCTGGGTTAGGTAGTGTACAAGTTGTTTGTGTATACATTTTTCCATGATTTTAGCAAGTGATGACAATATGGCTATTGGCCTGTAGTTGGATAGATCAGTGGATGCCCCTCCTTTGTGGAGAGGGATAACGTGGGAGATTTTCCAAATTGAGGGGATAGTAGATTCCGTTATGGTACAGTTAATTAGGATGGAGATGGGGTAGGCTATGACCTCTGCATCTTTTTGTAGATAATCAGCTGGTAGAAGGTCGGCAGCAATGGTAGTAGGTTTTAGTTTCTTCAGTAGGGATCTAATGAAGGAAGTGGAAACAGTTTGTAGGTGGAAGGAGGGCTCAGACTTCAGGGTCGAACTTATGGTAGAGGGATTGGTGGGAGGTTGTTGGGCAGCTAAGGATTTGATAACATTGATAAAGAAAGAGTTAAAGGTATTGGCCACTTCTTCAGGACTTTTATCATTTAGGTCAGCTGGAGTTGGAGTGGTGGTCTTTCCTGGATGGAGAAGGTTGTTAATATCTGCCCAAAACTTTTGGGGATTGTGTTGGTGTTTATCTTGCAGTTGGTGGTAATAGTTCTTTTTGTCTAGTGAAATGGATTTTTTTGTCACATTTCTAAGTTGTTGGAAGTAAATTCGGAATTAAAGAATTAAAATATGTGTCATGGAAAACTGCTCTGCTTCTGGCAATAACCTCAGCCCGAAGAGTCTCAGAGTTACAGGCACTAATGGCTGTGGAGCCTTTCATCATTTTTCACCAAGACAGGGTTTCTATAAGAACAAACCCTTCATTTATGCCTAAGGTGGTATCCAGTGTGGCTCTTAACCAAACTATTCACTTGCCAACTTTTTATCCAAATCCCCAGAATAAAGGGGAGAGACTTCTGCATTCATTGGTCATACACAGACAGTTACGTTTCTAATTGGACAAAACAAAAGCTTTCAGGAAAACTGAGCAATTGCTTCTAGCATATGCTACAGGATCACAGGGAAAGGCTATTTCCAAGCAGACCATTTCAAAGTGGATAGGACACTGTATCCATTTCTGCTATACACAGCATGGGAAAACTGTACCTAGCAACATTAGGCCACATTCCACCAGAGCAACAGCTACTTCCACTGCCTACCTTAGAGGAGTACCTACTAAAGATATCTTGGAAGCTGCAACTTAGAGTTCAGTACACACCTTTACCAAACATTATCACTTGCCTCTTTATTCTAAATCCAGAACTGGCTTTGCCTCTGCAGTGCTGCAGGGCCTCATAGCCACCCCAAATCCTCTATAGAACCAGCCACCCTACCTCAGCTTTGGGATTCAACCCAAGTGTAATGACTGCAGCAGTGAAACACGATGAACATAGTACAGTTTTGTACCTACCATAAATGTAGATGTTAGAGTGTATTCACTGCTGCAGTCCAGGTTACCCTCCCTCCACCCCCTCTTTCTTAGCTGGGACTTATCTTTACCTTTCTATCCTATACTACCTATGTGGTGTATTTGCTGGTAACTGAAGGTTTTGGTTTTACTTTTTATGTATGTTTTATTAGCAATATGTATTGCCTACCTATTTGGGGGCACCTGACATCTGGGGCAAGAAAAACTGAAGAAAATGGCATCGGCTGCATCGTATATACCCCTGGCGCACTGACGTCACGGAAGAAGTGACAGCAGCCGACGCCGGACCAAGACTTTGGAACTCTGGCCGACTGCGGGACCGCCTGACGGCAGGATAACCTAAGTGTAATGACTGCAGCAGTGAATACACTCGAACATCTACATTTATGGTAGGTACAAAACTGTACTTTCCACCTCATCCTCTTTAACTGTGTGCAACTTGCAGTTTCCCTGTTCCTTCCTGATCCAGGCTTTTTAATTGGATTTTGCTTAGGAAGCCCCTTATTTTATTTGTCTTTCCCTCCCAGCCCACTTCTGCTTCATAAAAAAATCTCAAAGAAATAAATCTTCCTTCCATCTCCTTTGATCAGTTGGTCTGTCTTGTAACTTATCATGTTATCTGTTTTACCCTATAACACCTGCCCTTTAAGTTCAGCCCCTTCCTTCTTGTGAATCACTTCTTCTTTTACCTTCAGTGACACTGTATGTAATATGGCCAGTTTTTAATCTATTGCCTTTTAAAAACAACTCCAGTCAGTTTTCAAATTGTTCTAAGGATGCACCTGTCCAATCAGTTGATTGAATGTGACTTGACTGCTTCAAGATGACAATCAATACAATATTTATGAGAGATTGTTGATTCATACATTGCTGCATTTTACTGTGTGTGTGTGTGTGTGTGTGTGTGTGTGTGTGTGTGTGTGTGTGTGTGTGTGTGTGTGTGTGTGTGTGTGTGTGTGTGGAGCAGTATGGAATTAGCCTTGGCTGGTCTAGTTGTGATTAATGGGTATAATGGTTCACAACTCAAAACAATTTGTGTAATGTAAGCTAAGGCTACAATTTATAATTTTTATAGTTCAGTTTTTCATTGAATGAAATCTAGTTGAATGAATATGCACATTATAATTTTTATGTTATTTTAGTATCCACAAAGGTCACGCTAAACAAATAAACATTAAACGCTTAAATACAACCTCGTTTTCCTCCTACTTCAATGACTTCTTCTAGATAACTCTGAAAAAAAACTAACCTTTTTTTATAAATTAGATAATAGATTAACCAATCACATGAATGCATTAATTAAAAACTAAAACCATTTAATATGGAAATCAATTGTTAAAACTTTATAATTTTCCTGCAGCATCAAGGGAGATTTGCCACCATAATTCCCTAAACTCCAAGTTCTCTTCCCACAAACTCCCCCTCACATCTTTAACTTGTTCTAAAACCATAAAGTGGAATTTTGCATTGGGACAGACCGTGGTGTGTTTATATAGAGCATTTGTTTCCTTTCTTATTGATATTTTGTATTTATGCTCATAAATTCTCCTTTTTAATATTCTCTCTGTTTTTCCCACATAGAAACAATTACATTCTGAGCATAAACCTATATAAACCACTCCCTTGGTCTCACAGTTAAAATAATCATTACTAATAATCCACCTCTGTCTACTTTCTAGGAAGATTTTATCAGTGTTTATAATGTTGCTGCATTGTGCACAATGCCCACATTTAAATGTACCCTTTCTAGTCCTAGTTGGTTTACAATTGCCTTTATGTTCCAATAATTTCTTAAAGGAATTTGAGTTCTTATACACAAAGTTGCAACTACTTCTATTGATTAGTTCCAAGTCAGTCAAACTAATAAACTTAGCCCATTCCTTTTCAACAACCTTTTTTGTAATATTATTATTAAAGGCATTATATTCAAGAACTAGGGCTTGCCTATAATCAGGTTGGTTAGTATAAGGAGGGATGGGGCTCAATGAAGAATTATGAATTACATTAATAAAGGCCCTGTTTCCAAGGATGGGTTTAAATCTACATTCTCTACCATCCATTACCTCCTTCTTAATTTTGTCAATGAATTCCTGGGGATATCCTCTTTCTAAAAACATTTTACTAAGTAAGTTACATTCAACCATAAAATCAGTGTCAAGGGTGGTCATATGACTTCCCCCTAACAAATTATCCCTTCATAATGTTCTTTTTACAGTAATAAGGATGTGCACTTTGATAGTGTAGAAATTAATTACAAAAGGTCGGTTTTCTAAATATTCTAGATTCAAATCTACCATTCCTCTTGTATATTTCCACATCCAAAAATTGTAACTTCTCAGGGGAAATATTGAAAGTAAATTTCAAAAATGTTGTTGTTTCACTTAGGTATGTCTTAAATTCTTCTAATTTCGTACTACCCACTGTCCAAAAAATTACTATATCATCCAGGAATCTTCGATATAATTTCCAGCATGACTGAAACTTGGATTCTAGAATGTATTATTCCTCCCACCAAGACAACACCAAATTAGCATAGGTGGGGGCACAGGCTGCACCCATTGCAACACCCCTAACTTGTTTATAAAACTCCCCACAAAAATTTAGGAAGTTATACTTAAGGACAATGTCCATTAGTGATACACATACCACTTTGTCATTGTGACAATGTGTCATTTTGAAACACAGTCTCTTCAAACATTTCCATTCCTTCCAGGTGGGGGATACTGGAAAACAAATCCACAATATCAATAGTAACAAACAACAAATTGTCAGAAGGTAGATTTAAACCCATCCTTGGAAACAGGGCCTTTATTAATGTAATTCATAATTCTTCATTGAGCCCTATCCCTCCTTATACTAACCAACCTGATTATAGGCAAGCCCTAGTTCTTGAATATAATGCCTTTAATAATAATATTACAAAAAAGGTTGTTGAAAAGGAATGGGCTAAGTTTATTAGTTTGACTGACTTGGAACTAATCAATAGAAGTAGTTGCAACGTTGTGTATAAGAACTCAAATTCCTTTAAGAAATTATTGGAACATAAAGGCACTTGTAAACCAACTAGGACTAGAAAGGGTACATTTAAATGTGGGCATTGTGCACAATGCAGCAACATTATAAACACTGATAAAATCTTCCTAGAAAGTAGACAGAGGTGGATTATTAGTAATGATTATTTTAACTGTGAGACCAAGGGAGTGGTTTATATAGGTTTATGCTCAGAATGTAATTGTTTCTATGTGGGAAAAGCAGAGAGATTATTAAAAAGGAGAATTTATGAGCATAAATACGAAATATCAGTAAGAAAGGAAACAAATGCTCTATATAAACACACCACGGTCTGTCCCGATGCAAAATTCCACTTTATGGTTTTAGAACAAGTTAAGAAAGATGTGATGGGGGGTTTGTGGGAAGAGAACTTGGAGTTTACGGAATTATGGTGGCAAATCTCCCTTGATGCTACCACCCCCCCAGGTCTTAATGAATTTATTTCTATTGTACCACTTTTAAAATTAAAAGCAGGAAAATTATAAAGTTTTAACATGCAATTTGTAATATAACCAGCAGATGGCAGGCTATTCTTAATTATTTTATGCTTATTTTATACTTATTCTAGTATTTTTTTATTCATTTAAGAGAATTTATTTATACTATTTATTCATGGTAACAAAGTGTTATTAAAGACCACAAATTGATTTCCATATTAAATGGTTTTAGTTTTTTTAAAAAAAAGTTTTAGTTAATTCTATTGATCTAATAGAAAAGGGTTTTAAAGGAACCTAGTTAATTCATTTTTTTAATTAATGCATTCATGTGATTGGTTAATCTATTATCTAATGTATGTATAAAAAGGTTAGTTTTTAGTCAGAGGTTATCTGAAGAAGTCATTGTAGTAGGACGAAAACGCAGTTGTATTTAAGGCGTTAATGTTTATTTGTTTGACGTGACCTTTGTGGATTATTTAATAAACTATCAACTTCATCCAGGTGTCTCCAGCAGTCCGTGGCACTTTATTCAGTTAATGTTATTTTAGTAGCTTTACCTGACAAAATTACACACTACTGCTCTTAAGTTTTTTTTTCATTTGTAGTATAAGTGAAAGTAGGAATTATAGGGGTGCACTTTTGTTGCCATACTAATGTATTTCTTTAGATTTTTAAGCACTTTTAATAAGCTTTAAAATGAGAAGTATTTGTCCAGCTAACAATTTACTTACTTATCTGTCTAAAAGTGGGATTTGCACCAAAACATTTAGTAATTTGTAATCAATTTGTTTGTAAATGGCTTTTTGTTCTACAAAAAAAAAAAAAAACATAAAATTATTGCACCCAGTTTGTGTCATGGTACAAAAGTGGCCTTCAAATTGTATACAGGCTGTAACCTGAGCATCTCGTATATCACTAACTTCCTGTAACTACATTATAAGGAGGTAATACACAAGTGTCATTTCTGATGCATTTTTGATTTAACATGTTCACAATTTATATGAGATGGCAGGTGTTGTAAATAAATTATTGCCTTATTACCATCAATAGCAGCTAGTAATAAGGGTAATGGTATTCAGGATACCTAAAACAGCTACTTTAGCCCAAATGACTGTAGATAGATTTAATCATTAAAATTTAAACTTAACTTTCCTGGTGTTGAATGAGATATTCTGCTCTCTTCCTGTATCAATGTGTCAAGGAAAGGAGACAGATATCTAATATGCTTGGGAAAATGTATATTATTGTCTATAAACATGGATATAAAATAAAACTCTAATTACTGTCCAGACATGGCTTGTAAGTGCACCTCTTTTAAGTAATGAAACAGGTTAACCATTTTTTACAGTGTAATTAGAGACTGTTTAAATGTTTGTCAAATGATCATTTCTTTAGAAATCCATGTCATACCTCAGGCTGTTATTGGGCAAATACTGAAACACAGACATGGATGTAGCAAATCCATGAGTTTGTCTTTTTTAACATTGCAAGTGTTAACTGAGAAAGATAATCTTAATGCACTTGCTTTATTTCAAAACTATCGTTATATTTTAACCTGGTGTAGAGATTTTCTCAGAGAAAGAAGAGGTGTTGGAACTCAAAAGTTGAGGAGTTTGTCTGCAAAGTCATAGTTAACTCTATTAATTAATCACTCGGGTATATTAACAGTTCCCATGAAGAAAATATTTTCGTTAGCACTTTGAGTATAAATGAGCCAGTAAGGGGTTCAGATATTCTGGGGCTTTGAATAGAAGTCTCAAGGGTTAAGCTGGCAATACATTTGTTTACAAATATATCAACATTATCATTTGGGTGAAAATAGGAGGCCCCATTATGAATATGTTCTGAGCAATGTAGGGTATTGTTTTTGTCTTCTAATGTAGCTAAGAAGGATTTTATAGTTATTTTTTGAAGTTCAACCACAAGTGTGGTATCATTTCTGTATAGTAAATTCTTAAAATGTTATGGTTTGATAATACGTTGCTGCTTAATAAAAATATTAATAAAAAATATTTATCCCTTTAGATAGTGGCATTGATTCATTGTACTTTTGCTGCATACAATAACTGCATGTGGAATTCAAGACTGATGCTTCTGGGCAGAGCTGGATCCTGGTTAATGGGGTCCCAGGCAGGGTAATGAACTAGGCCCCTCCCCCCACCACAGCTATTCCATTGTCCTATTACTTGTATCACAGTTACAAAAAGCAGTGTTCAAAACTGTCAGTATGCATACTATTTTCTTTGTTACTTTTGTAATCATTAGAAATATATAGATTTATTTTAAAACTTATTTCAAACACTAATCCCCATTTGCTAAACAAAACAGTTTCACATTGAAAACAGATTTAGCATGAACAACAGTAAACTTCTCTTCTCTTGAATGCATCTGGCCAGTGGCAGGTTGTGTACCATGGTCACAAGAATGTTTTCTAACCTTGGGCCCCCTGCATACATTTTTAGGAACATGCATAAATGCATGTGTTCTTTGATTCACCTTCCTGATTTAAATAGTTCTTGTTTAATACAGCAGCATTTGTTAGAGTGCATTTTAAATTTGTTGTTTTCAACATTTTTCCAGTAATTTGTGAAACAAAACTTATGAACAAATAATGACAAAAGTACGTATTTCAGAACATTTCAATGATAAAGGTCACTCAGACTCATACCCCTCAACAATCCAGATTTTTGCAGAATGTCCAGATTTTTACCTAACATTTTTGGTTTGTTTCTCATAAAATTGCAGTTTTCTTGCAAACCATTGACAAATAATTGAGGATTGAAGTCAGAAAATAATGAAAGACAGTTGTGTTTCAGACTTCATACCATTCAGAATATTCACGCTAATGCAAAACCTTTTGTTATATCAACTTTCTAAGTTTATGAAAACAATATTTAAAAACTGTCCCTGTTTTTGGGCCTTTGTCCCCCCCCCCCATTATTTATGGCTTTGTCCAGAGTTCTTGCTCTAAGAGGTTGAGAGGTATGCTCAGACTGCTATCATTACAATCCACCAAGATCTGTACTCAGCAGTTATGGCCACTAAATTGACTGAGTGCACATCACATTTGATTGTGATAAAAATGGCCACAGTAAAATATTCCAATTTGCTTTACACAAATGGACATTAATCCTGCGAAAACAGACTAATGACTTTATAACTTTATCAACTCAGCAGGGTCAGTCATTTTATTTGCAGAAATTCCCCAGACTAAGCAATTGTAGCTAGATTGAGCACATCCATCTCAGTTGTCTGTGTCATATAATTAATAGTAATAATGACTAAAGTCATATATTTCAAATTTGTTTCACACAGACTCACAGTAAGTAAACAAAGTATTCCTACTTTACACACAGTACACAAACTCACACACTAGTCATGCAAAGAGAGATTAAAGACTGTTTAAAAATGACCAGATAAAAGCATAAGGTAGTTTCACCAGCAGAGAGCCCCCGACCCCACCAGCAGTTATAGCCCCTTTGTTGACACCATACAACTTTTATCGTTATAAGTAAATAAATTAGATGTTCTTTACTGGTAGCTTTGAATGAACTACATTAAACTGTGTAAAGATTACTAGCATCACACCATAAGATCCAGCCAGGTGTAGCACAGTTTAAGTAGAAGAGTATTTATAACCACATAAGAAATGTTAACCACCTGATGACATATGATGACCTGTCTCTGCAGAAGAGTAAGTTATCTGAATAATTCTACATTACAAATAACTATTATCAATGCAGGAGTTGCTGCCGGAAAACAACTTTGCATTTCATTGTTTCCCCTACAAATGCAATGTCTGCTGCCCTTGAAGAATAAATTACTGTGTTACATTAAAAAAACAGTGTGCTGGTGATATTGCCGTAACATTTCCTGAACTAGATAAGCTATGCAGTAGGGGATGGCTGGCAAACAACAACAGGTTCATAGTTATAAGACATGCAGTCCAGCAGACCATTAAGGAGCCTAGCCCAAGTTGTCATTTGCCCCAAAGCTCTGTCTGGTTAAATGACTTGCTCAGTGTCAGATAGTAGGTAAATGAAGGTGGAAAGATTCAGACCGTGCACCATTGTCAAAGGAAGTAGCTCAAGATGGTGCTTTAGCCCACTGCACAAACTGCCAGAGTAATACTTTTTAACTAAATGCAGAAATCCTTTACAATCCATGTCTTGTAAATGAAGGTGAACAAATTCAAATCCTGCAGCTTTGTCACATAAAGCAGTTCATTAACAAGTTGGAGCTTTAATCCTGTGCACTAACTGCAGTGTGGAAATCCTTTGCAGTCCAATGTTGTAGAGAAGATTGGATCACAGTAATATGCAACAAATGACTATATAATGGATGCCGAAGATCAGACTGTTCTGATCATGACTCCAAATAATGAAGACTATATAGCCTGACAAACATCATCTCCTTTGCATTTGCTAGAGGCTGTAAAGGAGGTGCTGCAAAAATATATTGCTAAAATGCAACATGGTTAGACTATACTACACAACCTAGACCTGTTATTGAATTCATAATTTCATAGTCAATAACTAGGTTAACAACCCCAGGGGCCTTTTTAAATCTAACTGTGCTTCCTAAAGGTGAGATTCAAACACTGTACCTTGTATCTGCAGGGAAATACCTTAACCATTATGTCAAACCCCAACCAAAATGTATAGTTAAGTACTAGGCTAGCTGGCTTTGTGGACCATTTTAAGCCTAGCCAGTTTCCCTTAGTGAGGATCAAACCCAGTACCTCTTGTCTCTGAGTTAAACACCTTAACCATTATGCCAGCCTCTGATACTGAATTGATGAATTAATTCATTCTTTAGTGCAATGAATAAAGCAGAACAATTACAGACAATATAAATGCTTCAGCATTGTTCAACAACCTACAGTTCATAAAAAAGTCAGAAATTACTGCATATAGAATACATTTGGGGGGGGTTCATGCTTGAAGGGGCACCTATATCTCATTTTTGACCTTCCTATCTCTTCTCTGTCATCAAAAATAGCTGTCCCTTCTGACATCATTCTGTGCAGGTCCGACATACCTGAATGGCTAATAATGCTGCATTGCTGCAGCCTGCACCTCCAAAGTGAGTGCCAGATCATGGACAAATGGAGCCCTCTGAAGGGTAATGAATCAGGTCCCCACCAGCCATATAGTATCTCTTTATTTGTCTGTCTCTCCCCAGTTACTATAAATACTGTTCAGACCTGTCAATGTAAATATGATTTTCTTCCTTACTTTAACAATTATCACAGAGATTTGGATTTCATTTTAAACTATTATTTCAAATTTCACAGCAAAAAAATACTGACAGTCCACTTATAAACAAAAAACACTCTCATGTTGAAAAACACACAGCATGAGAAACAGTAAACTTGTGTTCCCTTGAAACTCATATTTTAATGGAAATACATCTGGCAACCCATTAAAGCTACAATAAAGTGCTGGGATTCATACTCAAATAGGGTATAGTGAAGTACAAATTAACATCTATATGAAGGATGCAGGAATTCAAAAGACAAATGGATAACAAATTTGCTAACATCATGGGAGAGTCCACTAGACATGTGGCACTTTTCAGGAGCAGCTCAGGAGTGCTGCCTGGTGAAGTAACTTGGCAGAGTCATTGAAGACAAATGAAGGTTGAGAGAATCAAACCATATACTCTACAGGAAGCAGTTCTTTAACAGGTCATTACCTTACTCATTGGCACTAAGTGCTAGATAAACTGTTGTAGCCCAAAGAAAAACAAAACAAACACAAACAAAAAAGCAAGCTAAATTAAAAATATATTCTAGTTAAACTCATAGATTTCAAGCTGTACTTTATTCTTAGCTAAATAAAAAAGACACTGTTAACATTGAGGAAACCATAGGTCACATCCAAAGAGCATGGCTCATGTAATGATGCTCCTGTTTACTAAAATCTTTTCTTTCCTTTACACAATAACTTCTGTGGCTCTTAGGTACAAGTTAATAAGCTTGTAGTCCACATTTCCAGCACTGTCTAAGTGACTTGCTCAAGGTTAGGGAGTAAATATGAGGCAAAAATCAGAGATATCCAGCAAAAGTAGACTTTTGAGTTTGGCAGGTGGTACAGATGAGTAAGGCTCTTGCCTCCTACAACAAAGGTGTAGAGCCTAAGCAAGTCACTTAACTAAACTGTTCTCTAACTCGAACGTTTGACCACACACACACACACACACACACACACAGTTAAAAAAATACTCTTGTCTCACCTCTAATGCTATGTTCCATTCCTGATTGCAACTTGTGATTAACACACACCCTCCTGGCTATCGTACCTGCAGTTCATTCCACATATTGTTGAAAAACAGACAAACTGTGCATTTCTGGGTAGTTAATTTCCACAGCTTCTTCTTCTTCTTCTTCAAAAAAGCAAATAAATGCTACATTCCAGGTAGTTTGTATCAATATTTGTAATGTACTGCTGCAAAATTCATTCCTTCTCTCGTGATTTGCTTTACTGCTTGTTTCAAAGTATTCACAGCTTGTTCCAAAAAAAAAAAAAAGCTATATTACTTTTTTGAACAACTTGTTCCAAAAATCCTACATGCTACATTTCTGGGTACTGGCATTCAAAATAAGCTGCAAAATTGAATCTTGCACCATGTTTGCTCTGTGTGCTTCCTTCTGTCTTATTGGTTGAAAGTATGCCATGTTGGCAATCTTAAATAAACAGTCCATGAATGCTCAACAAAGTAGGAAAGCTTGTCTTTTTCTTTTTAATTAATGTTGTGGCTGGGCCCCCTAGCTAATACTTGGCCCTAGGGAGCTGCCTAGGTTGCCTAGTACTAGATCTGGCCCTGCTTCTGGGTGTAGTTTGATAAAGGGGGTATCCAAATGAAGAGGCGTGATTTCATCATGAATAAGCAGACCTTGCTTGTCAGGTAATGGCATGATGGAAAAGCAGCAACCCTACAGGAGGAACAAGCTTTGAATGAATACACCTTAATCTCTCCTACCCTTAAACAAGGGAAAGCAAAAGAGTTGGTCTTGTCATATAGACCAATTTTATTATTAAATGAAGACTACAAGTTACTTAACAATATTACCTACACGATTAAGAGCGATTGGTGGGTAATTAGATTTTTAAATCTAGCCAAAAATTGGAAGACAAAGTAGCTTTAATCAGCCGAGATATTGAAAGAGCATGTGATTGGCTTTAATTGAATTTCTTATTTTGGATTTCCAGAAGAATTTGCTGAATTAATAAAAAATATATGTAGACTACAATGATTTTATTGAAATAGGTATGCTTATCTCTCAAGTGTTTAAACTTGGGGGAGCAAGACAAGGTTGTCTGTTGTTCTTTTTGTTATTTACCCTTGTTGTGGAACCATTTTCTAATAGTATTAAGTTAAATAAAATTTTAAAAGATTTCAGTGTTAGTAAAAGTTTTTGGTATAAAATATACCTCTTTACAGATAATATTTCATTGTCATGAAGATATATTAATATTTCATTTGTTGAGCTAAATAAGGATATTGGACTATTTATGGTAGTTTCATCAATGAAATTTAACAATAAGCCAGAAATTATTCAAATAAACCAAAAAAGCAAATTTTATACTAAAAAAAAATAATAATTGGAACAAACAAGTAATTAAATACGTAGGAGTAAAAATTCATCCACATATTTGTCAAATTATTAACATTAACTTTTCCAAACGCATCAACATAACATCACTAACTAAAAAATGAAATTTATTTTTTTTTTTACTTTTGAAGAAACAATGGTTATTAAAATTATTTTTTAACCAAAAATACTTTGTTTTACTACCAGAAACACTACTTCCAAAGAAAATGTTAATTAGAATTTAGAAAAAAATTATAATTTGATTTCTATGGCATCCAGTAAGACCAAGAACTGCAAATGAAAAACATATCAGGCTATGGAAATATCCTATTTAATTCAAATGCACAAATACAATCAGCAAAGGTAGCTTCATCAGAGGTACAAAATAGAACCAAACAGTTTTAGTTAGAACAGTTTATTTAGTGATTTTATAAATTGTATTATTTAGCCTCATTTCTGGTTAAACAGCTGTTATTTAAACTGCAGTTCCTTGTACCTCTGATGAAGCTACCTTTTTAGTGTGGTGAAAACTGATTAGGCTATGGAAATATGGTAAAGTAAGTTTCCTAGATTTAGAGTCATATTCTTAAGCAGCAGTTTTCAGTATGATTATACTGTGGTTGGATCCTAATTACACAAGTCATTGGAAAAGTTTACATGAGCATAAAGTTTTAAGTTTATATATATACACAATGAATCTCATATGCTTGAAATTGTGAATATAGACTTTTATAGAAGGAAATTCAGCAATGATTTTGGAAGTAAGTGAGTAATCTTTTTAAGAGAATATGGACAGATAATTATTTAATCACAAGCATAACAATCTTAACAAGTGTTCTTGCTCTAACTATTCTAAGTAGTTCATTAGGTTTGTAGGAGATTACTAGGCTAACTGCTCAAGAACCTTTACAAGCCTAGCCATTATAACCAGGATTTGCTAGGATTTTCAATACCTAAGGGCCAGAGGTTGGCTTAGGTTTATGCCTATGCCTTTGGGTATTTTATAGCTTGGTACTGTCCATAAGGGACATATGCACCACCCCAAGAGTGGATTTTACAGTTCCCCATCCATTGAGCCAAATTGCATATGAACAGGGAAAATGGAAGGGTTCTGCTTTATGTGAATAGGTAACCTGTTCTAGAAAAGGTTAATCTCTCAGACACACATCTGTCTCTTCAGAAAATTTTGCAAAATGTCATAGGCCATCTTTGGATAAGGTAATCCTTGTGCTGTTTGTTTTGCTAATGTGTTAACAGTTCCATGAGGACCAGATTTGAGAATGCCTTGTAGGTTAGGTGTAGATCACCGCTTAGTAGTCAGCAGGATACAGAATAAAGGGATAGAGCTTTTAGGCAGTCTGCATAGGACATGTTTATACCCCATATATATATATTTTTTTTGGTAAGGAACCTCTGAGGTTGCTCCAGTTGTTGAAACTGCATGGTGAGATACATGCCAAAAGGTGCACTGTACTCAATTATTGGTCTGATGAGGACCAAGTATATTCAGCCTGAACAATGGAAAGGTCACAGTTAGTTGTCTGTAATCAGCATATAATGTTCTGCGACTTCTTGCAGTTGCTAGAAAAGTTATTACTAGAAAATGGAAATTAAATGTAATTCCCTTGTTGAAAGGTTTCTTAAGTTCAGCTGCTGTTTTATGTAATAGTGAAAAAAAGTAATATTGAGATTTGTAAGTAAATTAGAAATTGTAGTATCAAAATGTGATGGAAATGAATATAGTGAATATGTTTTAATCTATTTTCTTATTACATTGTTACTGTTTGCCATTAGATATAATTGAAATAGCTTCACTTTTGCTGTATATAATGTATTTATATATGTTAAAATCAGTAAAAGCTGCTTTAAAAAGTAAAGGTGGAAACACTAAATTGTTTCCGTGGATTCATAGATTCATAGATTCTTACTAAGCTAACTG